>NW_027415309.1:0-245231 GCF_964106895.1 Numenius arquata
AGTAGTGTTCTGTAGGGGCCCGTAGGGTTCCTTCCATAGGGGCTGGCAGTGTTCCGTAGGGTCCTCTAGGGTTGAGTAAGTGCCCGCAGGAGTCTGTAGGAATCCGTGGGATTCTGTAAGGTTCTGGAGGGTTCTGCAGGGTTCCGTAGGGGCCCGTAGAGTTCCGTAGTGGCTGGTAAAGTTCCCTAGGGCCCTGTACCGTTCCGTAACTGCCTGCAAGGGTCTTTAGGCTTCCGTAGGGGCTGGTAGGGTTCCATAAAGTTCCGTGGGTTCCTGCAGAGTTCTGCAAGTGCCCGCAAGGGCCTCTAGGGGCCCACAGTGTTTCTGCCAGGTTCCGTAGAGTTCCGTAGGGGCCATATTTTTCTGTAGTGGCTGGTAGTATTCTGTAGGGGTCTGTAGGTTTCCGTAGGCGCCTACAGTGTTCTGTAGGAGCCCATAGGGTTTTAGTGAGGTTCCGTTGTGTTGCTAAGGGTCTTGTAGAGTGCTGTCGGGTCCTGGAGTATTCTGTAAGGTTCCAGAGGGGCTCGTAGGGTTCCGTCGAAATCTGTAGGGTTCCCTAGGGGCCCATAGAGTCCCGTAGATTGCCGTAGGGACCTGTAGGGTTGTGTAAGTGCTCGCAGGGGTTGGTAGGAGCTTGTAGGGTTCCATAAGTTTCCGGAGGGTTGTGTAGGGTTCCGTAGGGGCCTGTGGTGTTCCCTAGGGGCCTGTAGAGTCTCGTACGGTTCCGTAGGGGCCTGTGGTGTTCCCTAGGGGCCTGTAGAGTCTCGTACAGTTCCGTAGGGTCCTGTAGGTTTCCATAAGCGCCCGCAGAGGTCTGAAGGGGCCCGTACTGTTCCGTAAGGATCCATAGGGCTCCGTAGAGCTTCGTAGGTTCCCTAGAGGCCTGTGGAGTACCGCAGGAGCCAGTAGTGTTCTGTAGGGGCCCGTAGGGTTCCTTCCATAGGGGCTGGCAGTGTTCCGTAGGGTCCTCTAGGGTTGTTTAAGTGCCCGCAGAAGTCTGTAGGAGTCTGTGGGATTCTGTAAGGTTCCGGAGGGTTCTGCAGGGTTCCGTAGGGGCCCGTAGAGTTCCGTAGTGGCTGGTAAAGTTCCGTAGGGCCCTGTGGGGTTCTGTATGGACCTGTAGGGTTCCGTAGGGGCCTGCAGTGTTCTGTAAGTGCCCGTAGGTGTCTGTAGGGTTCCGTAGGCACCTGCAGTATTCTGTAGGAGCCCATAGGGTTTTAGTGAGGTTCCGTTGTGTTGCTAAGGGTCTTGTAGAGTGCTGTCGGGTCCTGGAGTATTCTGTAGGGTTCCAGAGGGGCTGGTAGGGTTCCGTCGAAATCTGAAGAGTTCCCTAGGGGCCCGTAGAGTCCCATAGATTTCCGTAGGGGCCTGTAGGGTTGTGTAAGTGCTCGCAGGGGTTGGTAGGAGCTTGTAGGGTGCCATATGTTTCCGGAGGGTTGTGTAGGGTTCCGTAGGGGCCTGTGGTGTTCCCTAGGGGCCTGTGGTGTTCCCTAGGGGCCTGTAGAGTCTCGTACAGTTTCGGTAGGGTCCTGTAGGTTTCCATAAGCGCCCGCAGAGGTCTGAAGGGGCCCGTACTGTTCCATAAGGATCCATAGGGCTCCGTAGAGCTTCGTAGGTTCCCTAGAGGCCTGTGGAGTACCGTAGGAGCCAGTAGTGTTCCGTAGGGTCCTCTAGGGTTGAGTAAGTGCCCGCAGGAGTCTGTAGGAATCCGTGGGATTCTGTAAGGTTCTGGAGGGTTCTGCAGGTCTCCGTAGGGGCCCGTAGAGTTCCGTAGTGGCTGGTAAAGTTCCCTAGGGCCCTGTACCGTTCCGTAACTGCCTGCAAGGGTCTTTAGGCTTCCGTAGGGGCTGGTAGGGTTCCATAAAGTTCTGTGGGTTCCTGCAGAGTTCTGCAAGTGCCCGCAAGGGCCTGTAGGGGCGCACAGTGTTTCTGCCAGGTTCCGTAGAGTTCCGTAGGGGCCATATTTTTCTGTAGTGGCTGGTAGTATTCTGTAGGGGTCTGTAGGTTTCCGTAGGCGCCTACAGTGTTCTGTAGGAGCCCATAGGGTTTTAGTGAGGTTCCGTTGTGTTGCTAAGGGTCTTGTAGAGTGCTGTCGGGTCCTGGAGTATTCTGTAGGGTTCCAGAGGGGCTCGTAGGGTTCCGTCGAAATCTGTAGGGTTCCCTAGGGGCCCATAGAGTCCCGTAGATTTCCGTAGGGACCTGTAGGGTTGTGTAAGTGCTCGCAGGGGTTGGTAGGAGCTTGTAGGGTTCCATAAGTTTCCAGAGGGTTGTGTAGGGTTCCGTAGGGGCCTGTGGTGTTCCCTAGGGGCCTCTAGAGTCTCATACGGTTCCGTAGGGGCCTGTGGTGTTCCCTAGGGGCCTGTAGAGTCTCGTACAGTTCCGTAGGGTCCTGTAGGTTTCCATAAGTGCCCGCAGAGGTCTGAAGGGGCCCGTACTGTTCCGTAAGGATCCATAGGGTTCCGTAGAGCTTCGTAGGTTCCCTAGAGGCCTGTGGAGTACCGCAGGAGCCAGTAGTGTTCTGTAGGGGCCCGTAGGGTTCCTTCCATAGGGGCTGGCAGTGTTCCGTAGGGTCCTCTAGGGTTGAGTAAGTGCCCGCAGGAGTCTGTAGGAATCCGTGGGATTCTGTAAGGTTCTGGAGGGTTCTGCAGGGTTCCGTAGGGGCCCGTAGAGTTCCGTAGTGGCTGGTAAAGTTCCCTAGGGCCCTGTACCGTTCCGTAACTGCCTGCAAGGGTCTTTAGGCTTCCGTAGGGGCTGGTAGGGTTCCATAAAGTTCCGTGGGTTCCTGCAGAGTTCTGCAAGTGCCCGCAAGGGCCTGTAGGGGCGCACAGTGTTTCTGCCAGGTTCCGTAGAGTTCCGTAGGGGCCATATTTTTCTGTAGTGGCTGGTAGTATTCTGTAGGGGTCTGTAGGTTTCCGTAGGCGCCTACAGTGTTCTGTAGGAGCCCATACGGTTTTAGTGAGGTTCCGTTGTGTTTCTAAGGGTCTTGTAGAGTGCTGTCGGGTCCTGGAATATTCTGTAAGGTTCCAGAGGGGCTCGTAGGGTTCCGTCGAAATCTGTAGGGTTCCCTAGGGGCCCATAGAGTCCCGTAGATTTCCGTAGGGACCTGTAGGGTTGTGTAAGTGCTCGCAGGGGTTGGTAGGAGCTTGTAGGGTTCCATAAGTTTCCAGAGGGTTGTGTAGGGTTCCATAGGGGCCTGTGGTGTTCCCTAAGGGCCTGTAGAGTCTCGTACGGTTCCGTAGGGGCCTGTGGTGTTCCCTAGGGGCCTGTAGAGTCTCGTACAGTTCCGTAGGGTCCTGTAGGTTTCCATAAGCGCCCGCAGAGGTCTGAAGGGGCCCGTACTGTTCCGTAAGGATCCATAGGGCTCCGTAGAGCTTCGTAGGTTCCCTAGAGGCCTCTGGAGTACCGCAGGAGCCAGTAGTGTTCTGTAGGGACCCGTAGGGTTCCTTCCATAGGGGCTGGCAGTGTTCCGTAGGGTCCTCTAGGGTTGAGTAAGTGCCCGCAGGAGTCTGTAGGAATCCGTGGGATTCTGTAAGGTTCTGGAGGGTTCTGCAGGGTTCCGTAGGGGCCCGTAGAGTTCCGTAGTGGCTGGTAAAGTTCCCTAGGGCCCTGTACCGTTCCGTAACTGCCTGCAAGGGTCTTTAGGCTTCCGTAGGGGCTGGTAGGGTTCCATAAAGTTCTGTGGGTTCCTGCAGAGTTCTGCAAGTGCCCGCTAGGGCCTGTAGGGGCGCACAGTGTTTCTGCCAGGTTCCGTAGAGTTCCGTAGGGGCCATATTTTTCTGTAGTGGCTGGTAGTATTCTGTAGGGGTCTGTAGGTTTCCGTAGGCGCCTACAGTGTTCTGTAGGAGCCCATAGGGTTTTAGTGAGGTTCCGTTGTGTTGCTAAGGGTCTTGTAGAGTGCTGTCGGGTCCTGGAGTATTCTGTAAGGTTCCAGAGGGGCTCGTAGGGTTCCGTCGAAATCTGTAGGGTTCCCTAGGGGCCCATAGAGTCCCGTAGATTGCCGTAGGGACCTGTAGGGTTGTGTAAGTGCTCGCAGGGGTTGGTAGGAGCTTGTAGGGTTCCATAAGTTTCCGGAGGGTTGTGTAGGGTTCCGTAGGGGCCTGTGGTGTTCCCTAGGGGCCTGTAGAGTCTCGTACGGTTCCGTAGGGGCCTGTGGTGTTCCCTAGGGGCCTGTAGAGTCTCGTACAGTTCCGTAGGGTCCTGTAGGTTTCCATAAGCGCCCGCAGAGGTCTGAAGGGGCCCGTACTGTTCCGTAAGGATCCATAGGGCTCCGTAGAGCTTCGTAGGTTCCCTAGAGGCCTGTGGAGTACCGCAGGAGCCAGTAGTGTTCTGTAGGGGCCCGTAGGGTTCCTTCCATAGGGGCTGGCAGTGTTCCGTAGGGTCCTCTAGGGTTGTTTAAGTGCCCGCAGAAGTCTGTAGGAGTCTGTGGGATTCTGTAAGGTTCCGGAGGGTTCTGCAGGGTTCCGTAGGGGCCCGTAGAGTTCCGTAGTGGCTGGTAAAGTTCCGTAGGGCCCTGTGGGGTTCTGTATGGACCTGTAGGGTTCCGTAGGGGCCTGCAGTGTTCTGTAAGTGCCCGTAGGTGTCTGTAGGGTTCCGTAGGCACCTGCAGTATTCTGTAGGAGCCCATAGGGTTTTAGTGAGGTTCCGTTGTGTTGCTAAGGGTCTTGTAGAGTGCTGTCGGGTCCTGGAGTATTCTGTAGGGTTCCAGAGGGGCTGGTAGGGTTCCGTCGAAATCTGAAGAGTTCCCTAGGGGCCCGTAGAGTCCCATAGATTTCCGTAGGGGCCTGTAGGGTTGTGTAAGTGCTCGCAGGGGTTGGTAGGAGCTTGTAGGGTGCCATATGTTTCCGGAGGGTTGTGTAGGGTTCCGTAGGGGCCTGTGGTGTTCCCTAGGGGCCTGTGGTGTTCCCTAGGGGCCTGTAGAGTCTCGTACAGTTTCGGTAGGGTCCTGTAGGTTTCCATAAGCGCCCGCAGAGGTCTGAAGGGGCCCGTACTGTTCCATAAGGATCCATAGGGCTCCGTAGAGCTTCGTAGGTTCCCTAGAGGCCTGTGGAGTACCGTAGGAGCCAGTAGTGTTCCGTAGGGTCCTCTAGGGTTGAGTAAGTGCCCGCAGGAGTCTGTAGGAATCCGTGGGATTCTGTAAGGTTCTGGAGGGTTCTGCAGGTCTCCGTAGGGGCCCGTAGAGTTCCGTAGTGGCTGGTAAAGTTCCCTAGGGCCCTGTACCGTTCCGTAACTGCCTGCAAGGGTCTTTAGGCTTCCGTAGGGGCTGGTAGGGTTCCATAAAGTTCTGTGGGTTCCTGCAGAGTTCTGCAAGTGCCCGCAAGGGCCTGTAGGGGCGCACAGTGTTTCTGCCAGGTTCCGTAGAGTTCCGTAGGGGCCATATTTTTCTGTAGTGGCTGGTAGTATTCTGTAGGGGTCTGTAGGTTTCCGTAGGCGCCTACAGTGTTCTGTAGGAGCCCATAGGGTTTTAGTGAGGTTCCGTTGTGTTGCTAAGGGTCTTGTAGAGTGCTGTCGGGTCCTGGAGTATTCTGTAGGGTTCCAGAGGGGCTCGTAGGGTTCCGTCGAAATCTGTAGGGTTCCCTAGGGGCCCATAGAGTCCCGTAGATTTCCGTAGGGACCTGTAGGGTTGTGTAAGTGCTCGCAGGGGTTGGTAGGAGCTTGTAGGGTTCCATAAGTTTCCAGAGGGTTGTGTAGGGTTCCGTAGGGGCCTGTGGTGTTCCCTAGGGGCCTCTAGAGTCTCATACGGTTCCGTAGGGGCCTGTGGTGTTCCCTAGGGGCCTGTAGAGTCTCGTACAGTTCCGTAGGGTCCTGTAGGTTTCCATAAGTGCCCGCAGAGGTCTGAAGGGGCCCGTACTGTTCCGTAAGGATCCATAGGGTTCCGTAGAGCTTCGTAGGTTCCCTAGAGGCCTGTGGAGTACCGCAGGAGCCAGTAGTGTTCTGTAGGGGCCCGTAGGGTTCCTTCCATAGGGGCTGGCAGTGTTCCGTAGGGTCCTCTAGGGTTCTTTAAGTGCCCGCAGAAGTCTGTAGGAGTCTGTGGGATTCTGTAAGGTTCCGGAGGGTTCTGCAGGGTTCCGTAGGGGCCCGTAGAGTTCCGTAGTGGCTGCTAAAGTTCCGTAGGGCCCTGTGGGGTTCTGTATGGACCTGTAGGGTTCCGTAGGGGCCTGCAGGGTTCCGTAAGTGCCCGCAGGTGTCTGTAGGGTTCCGTAGGCACCTGCAGTATTCTGTAGGAGCCCATAGGGTTTTAGTGAGGTTCCGTTGTGTTGCTAAGGGTCTTGTAGAGTGCTGTCGGGTCCTGGAGTATTCTGTAGGGTTCCAGAGGGGCTGGTAGGGTTCCGTCGAAATCTGAAGGGTTCCCTAGGGGCCCGTAGAGTCCCGTAGATTGCCGTAGGGACCTGTAGGGTTGTGTAAGTGCTCGCAGGGGTTGGTAGGAGCTTGTAGGGTTCCATAAGTTTCCAGAGGGTTGTGTAGGGTTCCATAGGGGCCTGTGGTGTTCCCTAAGGGCCTGTAGAGTCTCGTACGGTTCCGTAGGGGCCTGTGGTGTTCCCTAGGGGCCTGTAGAGTCTCGTACAGTTCCGTAGGGTCCTGTAGGTTTCCATAAGCGCCCGCAGAGGTCTGAAGGGGCCCGTACTGTTCCGTAAGGATCCATAGGGCTCCGTAGAGCTTCGTAGGTTCCCTAGAGGCCTCTGGAGTACCGCAGGAGCCAGTAGTGTTCTGTAGGGGCCCGTAGGGTTCCTTCCATAGGGGCTGGCAGTGTTCCGTAGGGTCCTCTAGGGTTGAGTAAGTGCCCGCAGGAGTCTGTAGGAATCCGTGGGATTCTGTAAGGTTCTGGAGGGTTCTGCAGGGTTCCGTAGGGGCCCGTAGAGTTCCGTAGTGGCTGGTAAAGTTCCCTAGGGCCCTGTACCGTTCCGTAACTGCCTGCAAGGGTCTTTAGGCTTCCGTAGGGGCTGGTAGGGTTCCATAAAGTTCTGTGGGTTCCTGCAGAGTTCTGCAAGTGCCCGCAAGGGCCTGTAGGGGCGCACAGTGTTTCTGCCAGGTTCCGTAGAGTTCCGTAGGGGCCATATTTTTCTGTAGTGGCTGGTAGTATTCTGTAGGGGTCTGTAGGTTTCCGTAGGCGCCTACAGTGTTCTGTAGGAGCCCATAGGGTTTTAGTGAGGTTCCGTTGTGTTGCTAAGGGTCTTGTAGAGTGCTGTCGGGTCCTGGAGTATTCTGTAGGGTTCCAGAGGGGCTCGTAGGGTTCCGTCGAAATCTGTAGGGTTCCCTAGGGGCCCATAGAGTCCCGTAGATTTCCGTAGGGACCTGTAGGGTTGTGTAAGTGCTCGCAGGGGTTGGTAGGAGCTTGTAGGGTTCCATAAGTTTCCAGAGGGTTGTGTAGGGTTCCGTAGGGGCCTGTGGTGTTCCCTAGGGGCCTCTAGAGTCTCATACGGTTCCGTAGGGGCCTGTGGTGTTCCCTAGGGGCCTGTAGAGTCTCGTACAGTTCCGTAGGGTCCTGTAGGTTTCCATAAGTGCCCGCAGAGGTCTGAAGGGGCCCGTACTGTTCCGTAAGGATCCATAGGGTTCCGTAGAGCTTCGTAGGTTCCCTAGAGGCCTGTGGAGTACCGCAGGAGCCAGTAGTGTTCTGTAGGGGCCCGTAGGGTTCCTTCCATAGGGGCTGGCAGTGTTCCGTAGGGTCCTCTAGGGTTCTTTAAGTGCCCGCAGAAGTCTGTAGGAGTCTGTGGGATTCTGTAAGGTTCCGGAGGGTTCTGCAGGGTTCCGTAGGGGCCCGTAGAGTTCCGTAGTGGCTGCTAAAGTTCCGTAGGGCCCTGTGGGGTTCTGTATGGACCTGTAGGGTTCCGTAGGGGCCTGCAGGGTTCCGTAAGTGCCCGCAGGTGTCTGTAGGGTTCCGTAGGCACCTGCAGTATTCTGTAGGAGCCCATAGGGTTTTAGTGAGGTTCCGTTGTGTTGCTAAGGGTCTTGTAGAGTGCTGTCGGGTCCTGGAGTATTCTGTAGGGTTCCAGAGGGGCTGGTAGGGTTCCGTCGAAATCTGAAGGGTTCCCTAGGGGCCCGTAGAGTCCCGTAGATTGCCGTAGGGACCTGTAGGGTTGTGTAAGTGCTCGCAGGGGTTGGTAGGAGCTTGTAGGGTTCCATAAGTTTCCAGAGGGTTGTGTAGGGTTCCATAGGGGCCTGTGGTGTTCCCTAAGGGCCTGTAGAGTCTCGTACGGTTCCGTAGGGGCCTGTGGTGTTCCCTAGGGGCCTGTAGAGTCTCGTACAGTTCCGTAGGGTCCTGTAGGTTTCCATAAGCGCCCGCAGAGGTCTGAAGGGGCCCGTACTGTTCCGTAAGGATCCATAGGGCTCCGTAGAGCTTCGTAGGTTCCCTAGAGGCCTCTGGAGTACCGCAGGAGCCAGTAGTGTTCTGTAGGGGCCCGTAGGGTTCCTTCCATAGGGGCTGGCAGTGTTCCGTAGGGTCCTCTAGGGTTGAGTAAGTGCCCGCAGGAGTCTGTAGGAATCCGTGGGATTCTGTAAGGTTCTGGAGGGTTCTGCAGGGTTCCGTAGGGGCCCGTAGAGTTCCGTAGTGGCTGGTAAAGTTCCCTAGGGCCCTGTACCGTTCCGTAACTGCCTGCAAGGGTCTTTAGGCTTCCGTAGGGGCTGGTAGGGTTCCATAAAGTTCCGTGGGTTCCTGCAGAGTTCTGCAAGTGCCCGCAAGGGCCTGTAGGGGCCCACAGTGTTTCTGCCAGGTTCCGTAGAGTTCCGTAGGGGCCATATTTTTCTGTAGTGGCTGGTAGTATTCTGTAGGGGTCTGTAGGTTTCCGTAGGCGCCTACAGTGTTCTGTAGGAGCCCATACGGTTTTAGTGAGGTTCCGTTGTGTTTCTAAGGGTCTTGTAGAGTGCTGTCGGGTCCTGGAATATTCTGTAAGGTTCCAGAGGGGCTCGTAGGGTTCCGTCGAAATCTGTAGGGTTCCCTAGGGGCCCATAGAGTCCCGTAGATTTCCGTAGGGACCTGTAGGGTTGTGTAAGTGCTCGCAGGGGTTGGTAGGAGCTTGTAGGGTTCCATAAGTTTCCAGAGGGTTGTGTAGGGTTCCATAGGGGCCTGTGGTGTTCCCTAAGGGCCTGTAGAGTCTCGTACGGTTCCGTAGGGGCCTGTGGTGTTCCCTAGGGGCCTGTAGAGTCTCGTACAGTTCCGTAGGGTCCTGTAGGTTTCCATAAGCGCCCGCAGAGGTCTGAAGGGGCCCGTACTGTTCCGTAAGGATCCATAGGGCTCCGTAGAGCTTCGTAGGTTCCCTAGAGGCCTCTGGAGTACCGCAGGAGCCAGTAGTGTTCTGTAGGGGCCCGTAGGGTTCCTTCCATAGGGGCTGGCAGTGTTCCGTAGGGTCCTCTAGGGTTGAGTAAGTGCCCGCAGGAGTCTGTAGGAATCCGTGGGATTCTGTAAGGTTCTGGAGGGTTCTGCAGGGTTCCGTAGGGGCCCGTAGAGTTCCGTAGTGGCTGGTAAAGTTCCCTAGGGCCCTGTACCGTTCCGTAACTGCCTGCAAGGGTCTTTAGGCTTCCGTAGGGGCTGGTAGGGTTCCATAAAGTTCTGTGGGTTCCTGCAGAGTTCTGCAAGTGCCCGCTAGGGCCTGTAGGGGCCCACAGTGTTTCTGCCAGGTTCCGTAGAGTTCCGTAGGGGCCATATTTTTCTGTAGTGGCTGGTAGTATTCTGTAGGGGTCTGTAGGTTTCCGTAGGCGCCTACAGTGTTCTGTAGGAGCCCATAGGGTTTTAGTGAGGTTCCGTTGTGTTGCTAAGGGTCTTGTAGAGTGCTGTCGGGTCCTGGAGTATTCTGTAGGGTTCCAGAGGGGCTCGTAGGGTTCCATCGAAATCTATAGGGTTCCCTAGGGGCCCATAGAGTCCCGTAGATTTCCGTAGGGACCTGTAGGGTTGTGTAAGTGCCTGCAGAAGTCTGTAGGAGTCTGTGGGATTCTGTAAGGTTCCGGAGGGTTCTGCAGAGTTCCGTAGGGGCCCGTAGAGTTCCGTAGTGGCTGGTAAAGTTCCGTAGGGCCCTGTGGGGTTCTGTATGGACCTGTAGGGTTCCGTAGGGGCCTGCAGGGTTCCGTAAGTGCCCGCAGGTGTCTGTAGGGTTCCGTAGGGGTCTCTAGGGTTCCGTAGGCACCTGCAGTATTCTGTAGGAGCCCATAGGGTTTTAGTGAGGTTCCGTTGTGTTGCTAAGGGTCTTGTAGAGTGCTGTCGGGTCCTGGAGTATTCTGTAGGGTTCCAGAGGGCCTCATAGGGTTCCATCGAAATCTATAGGGTTCCCTAGGGGCCCGTGGAGTCCCGTAGATTTCCGTAGGGACCTGTAGGGTTGTGTAAGTGCTCGCAGGGGTTGGTAGGAGCTTGTAGGGTTCCATAAGTTTCCAGAGGGTTGTGTAGGGTTCCGTAGGGGCCTGTGGTGTTCCCTAGGGGCCTGTAGAGTCTCGTACGGTTCCGTAGGGGCCTGTGGTGTTCCCTAGGGGCCTGTAGAGTCTCGTACAGTTCCGTAGGGTCCTGTAGGTTTCCATAAGCGCCCGCAGAGGTCTGAAGGGGCCTGTACTGTTCCGTAAGGATCCATAGGGCTCCGTAGAGCTTCGTAGGTTCCCTAGAGGCCTGTGGAGTACCGCAGGAGCCAGTAGTGTTCTGTAGGGGCCCGTAGGGTTCCTTCCATAGGGGCTGGCAGTGTTCCGTAGGGTCCTCTAGGGTTGTTTAAGTGCCCGCAGAAGTCTGTAGGAGTCTGTGGGATTCTGTAAGGTTCCGGAGGGTTCTGCAGGGTTCCGTAGGGGCCCGTAGAGTTCCGTAGTGGCTGGTAAAGTTCCGTAGGGCCCTGTGGGGTTCTGTATGGACCTGTAGGGTTCCGTAGGGGCCTGCAGTGTTCTGTAGGAGCCCATAGGGTTTTAGTGAGGTTCCGTTGTGTTGCTAAGGGTCTTGTAGAGTGCTGTCGGGTCCTGGAGTATTCTGTAGGGTTCCAGAGGGGCTGGTAGGGTTCCGTCGAAATCTGAAGGGTTCCCTAGGGGCCCGTAGAGTCCCATAGATTTCCGTAGGGGCCTGTAGGGTTGTGCAAGTGCCCGCAGGGGTTGGTAGGAGCTTGTAGGGTGCCATATGTTTCCGGAGGGTTGTGTAGGGTTCCGTAGGGGCCTGTGGTGTTCCCTAGGGGCCTGTAGAGTCTCGTACAGTTTCGGTAGGGTCCTGTAGGTTTCCATAAGCGCCCGCAGAGGTCTGAAGTGGCCCGTACTGTTCTGTAAGGATCCATAGGGTTCCGTAGAGCTTCGTAGGTTCCCTAGAGGCCTGTGGAGTACCGTAGGAGCCAGTAGTGTTCCGTAGGGTCCTCTAGGGTTGAGTAAGTGCCCGCAGGAGTCTGTAGGAATCCGTGGGATTCTGTAAGGTTCTGTAAGGTTCTTCAGGGTTCCGTAGGGGCCCGTAGAGTTCCGTAGTGGCTGGTAAAGTTCCGTAGGGCCCTGTACCGTTCCGTAACTGCCTGCAAGGGTCTTTAGGCTTCCGTAGGGGCTGGTAGGGTTCCATAAAGTTCCGTGGGTTCCTGCAGAGTTCTGCAAGTGCCCGCAAGGGCCTGTAGGGGCCCACAGTGTTTCTGCCAGGTTCCGTAGAGTTCCGTAGGGGCCATATTTTTCTGTAGTGGCTGGTAGTATTCTGTAGGGGTCTGTAGGTTTCCGTAGGCACCTACAGTGTTCTGTAGGAGCCCATAGGGTTTTAGTGAGGTTCCGTTGTGTTGCTAAGGGTCTTGTAGAGTGCTGTCGGGTCCTGGAGTATTCTGTAGGGTTCCAGAGGGGCTCGTAGGGTTCCGTCGAAATCTGTAGGGTTCCCTAGGGGCCCATAGAGTCCCGTAGATTTCCGTAGGGACCTGTAGGGTTGTGTAAGTGCTCGCAGGGGTTGGTAGGAGCTTGTAGGGTTCCATAAGTTTCCAGAGGGTTGTGTAGGGTTCCATAGGGGCCTGTGGTGTTCCCTAAGGGCCTGTAGAGTCTCGTACGGTTCCGTAGGGGCCTGTGGTGTTCCCTAGGGGCCTGTAGAGTCTCGTACAGTTCCGTAGGGTCCTGTAGGTTTCCATAAGCGCCCGCAGAGGTCTGAAGGGGCCCGTACTGTTCCGTAAGGATCCATAGGGCTCCGTAGAGCTTTGTAGGTTCCCTAGAGGCCTCTGGAGTACCGCAGGAGCCAGTAGTGTTCTGTAGGGGCCCGTAGGGTTCCTTCCATAGGGGCTGGCAGTGTTCCGTAGGGTCCTCTAGGGTTGAGTAAGTGCCCGCAGGAGTCTGTAGGAATCCGTGGGATTCTGTAAGGTTCTGGAGGGTTCTGCAGGGTTCCGTAGGGGCCCGTAGAGTTCCGTAGTGGCTGGTAAAGTTCCCTAGGGCCCTGTACCGTTCCGTAACTGCCTGCAAGGGTCTTTAGGCTTCCGTAGGGGCTGGTAGGGTTCCATAAAGTTCCGTGGGTTCCTGCAGAGTTCTGCAAGTGCCCGCAAGGGCCTCTAGGGGCCCACAGTGTTTCTGCCAGGTTCCGTAGAGTTCCGTAGGGGCCATATTTTTCTGTAGTGGCTGGTAGTATTCTGTAGGGGTCTGTAGGTTTCCGTAGGCGCCTACAGTGTTCTGTAGGAGCCCATAGGGTTTTAGTGAGGTTCCGTTTTGTTGCTAAGGGTCTTGTAGAGTGCTGTCGGGTCCTGGAGTATTCTGTAGGGTTCCAGAGGGGCTGGTAGGGTTCCGTCGAAATCTGAAGGGTTCCCTAGGGGCCCGTAGAGTCCCATAGATTTCCGTAGGGGCCTGTAGGGTTGTGTAAGTGCCCGCAGGGGTTGGTAGGAGCTTGTAGGGTTCCATAAGTTTCCGGAGGGTTGTGTAGGGTTCCCTAGGGGCCTGTGGTGTTCCCTAAGGGCCTGTAGAGTCTCGTACAGTTTCGGTAGGGTCCTGTAGGTTTCCATAAGCGCCCGCAGAGGTCTGAAGGGGCCCGTACTGTTCCGTAAGGATCCATAGGGTTCCGTAGAGCTTCGTAGGTTCCCTAGAGGCCTGTGGAGTACCGTAGGAGGCAGTAGTGTTCCGTAGGGTCCTCTAGGGTTGAGTAAGTGCCCGCAGGAGTCTGTAGGAATCCGTGGGATTCTATAAGGTTCTGTAAGGTTCTTCAGGGTTCCGTAGGGGCCCGTAGAGTTCCGTAGTGGCTGGTAAAGTTCCCTAGGGCCCTGTACCGTTCCGTAACTGCCTGCAAGGGTCTTTAGGCTTCCGTAGGGGCTGGTAGGGTTCCATAAAGTTCCGTGGGTTCCTGCAGAGTTCTGCAAGTGCCCGCAAGGGCCTGTAGGGGCGCACAGTGTTTCTGCCAGGTTCCGTAGAGTTCCGTAGGGGCCATATTTTTCTGTAGTGGCTGGTAGTATTCTGTAGGGGTCTGTAGGTTTCCGTAGGCACCTACAGTATTCTGTAGGAGCCCATAGGGTTTTAGTGAGGTTCCGTTGTGTTGCTAAGGGTCTTGTAGAGTGCTGTCGGGTCCTGGAGTATTCTGTAGGGTTCCAGAGGGGCTCGTAGGGTTCCATCGAAATCTGTAGGGTTCCCTAGGGGCCCATAGAGTCCCGTAGATTGCCGTAGGGACCTGTAGGGTTGTGTAAATGCTCGCAGGGGTTGGTAGGAGCTTGTAGGGTTCCATAAGTTTCCAGAGGGTTGTGTAGGGTTCCGTAGGGGCCTGTGGTGTTCCCTAAGGGCCTGTAGAGTCTCATACGGTTCCGTAGAGGCCTGTGGTGTTCCCTAGGGGCCTGTAGAGTCTCGTACAGTTCCGTAGGGTCCTGTAGGTTTCCATAAGCGCCCGCAGAGGTCTGAAGGGGCCCGTACTGTGCCGTAAGGATCCATAGGGCTCCGTAGAGCTTCGTAGGTTCCCTAGAGGCCTCTGGAGTACCGCAGGAGCCAGTAGTGTTCTGTAGGGGCCCGTAGGGTTCCTTCCATAGGGGCTGGCAGTGTTCCGTAGGGTCCTCTAGGGTTGAGTAAGTGCCCGCAGGAGTCTGTAGGAATCCGTGGGATTCTGTAAGGTTCTGTAAGGTTCTTCAGGGTTCCGTAGGGGCCCGTAGAGTTCCGTAGTGGCTGGTAAAGTTCCCTAGGGCCCTGTACCGTTCCGTAACTGCCTGCAAGGGTCTTTAGGCTTCCGTAGGGGCTGGTAGGGTTCCATAAAGTTCCGTGGGTTCCTGCAGAGTTCTGCAAGTGCCCGCAAGGGCCTGTAGGGGCGCACAGTGTTTCTGCCAGGTTCCGTAGAGTTCCGTAGGGGCCATATTTTTCTGTAGTGGCTGGTAGTATTCTGTAGGGGTCTGTAGGTTTCCGTAGGCGCCTACAGTGTTCTGTAGGAGCCCATAGGGTTTTAGTGAGGTTCCCTTGTGTTGCTAAGGGTCTTGTAGAGTGCTGTCGGGTCCTGGAGTATTCTGTAGGGTTCCAGAGGGGCTCGTAGGGTTCCGTCGAAATCTGTAGGGTTCCCTAGGGGCCCATAGAGTCCCGTAGATTGCCGTAGGGACCTGTAGGGTTGTGTAAGTGCTCGCAGGGGTTGGTAGGAGCTTGTAGGGTTCCATAAGTTTCCAGAGGGTTGTGTAGGGTTCCATAGGGGCCTGTGGTGTTCCCTAAGGGCCTGTAGAGTCTCGTACGGTTCCGTAGGGGCCTGTGGTGTTCCCTAGGGGCCTGTAGAGTCTCGTACAGTTCCGTAGGGTCCTGTAGGTTTCCATAAGCGCCCGCAGAGGTCTGAAGGGGCCCGTACTGTTCCGTAAGGATCCATAGGGCTCCGTAGAGCTTCGTAGGTTCCCTAGAGGCCTGTGGAGTACCGCAGGAGCCAGTAGTGTTCTGTAGGGGCCCGTAGGGTTCCTTCCATAGGGGCTGGCAGTGTTCCGTAGGGTCCTCTAGGGTTGAGTAAGTGCCCGCAGGAGTCTGTAGGAATCCGTGGGATTCTGTAAGGTTCTGGAGGGTTCTGCAGGGTTCCGTAGGGGCCCGTAGAGTTCCGTAGTGGCTGGTAAAGTTCCCTAGGGCCCTGTACCGTTCCGTAACTGCCTGCAAGGGTCTTTAGGCTTCCGTAGGGGCTGGTAGGGTTCCATAAAGTTCCGTGGGTTCCTGCAGAGTTCTGCAAGTGCCCGCAAGGGCCTCTAGGGGCCCACAGTGTTTCTGCCAGGTTCCGTAGAGTTCCGTAGGGGCCATATTTTTCTGTAGTGGCTGGTAGTATTCTGTAGGGGTCTGTAGGTTTCCGTAGGCGCCTACAGTGTTCTGTAGGAGCCCATAGGGTTTTAGTGAGGTTCCGTTTTGTTGCTAAGGGTCTTGTAGAGTGCTGTCGGGTCCTGGAGTATTCTGTAGGGTTCCAGAGGGGCTGGTAGGGTTCCGTCGAAATCTGAAGGGTTCCCTAGGGGCCCGTAGAGTCCCATAGATTTCCGTAGGGGCCTGTAGGGTTGTGTAAGTGCCCGCAGGGGTTGGTAGGAGCTTGTAGGGTTCCATAAGTTTCCGGAGGGTTGTGTAGGGTTCCGTAGGGGCCTGTGGTGTTCCCTAAGGGCCTGTAGAGTCTCGTACAGTTTCGGTAGGGTCCTGTAGGTTTCCATAAGCGCCCGCAGAGGTCTGAAGGGGCCCGTACTGTTCTGTAAGGATCCATAGGGTTCCGTAGAGCTTCGTAGGTTCCCTAGAGGCCTGTGGAGTACCGTAGGAGCCAGTAGTGTTCCGTAGGGTCCTCTAGGGTTGAGTAAGTGCCCGCAGGAGTCTGTAGGAATCCGTGCGATTCTATAAGGTTCTGTAAGGTTCTTCAGGGTTCCGTAGGGGCCCGTAGAGTTCCGTAGTGGCTGGTAAAGTTCCCTAGGGCCCTGTACCGTTCCGTAACTGCCTGCAAGGGTCTTTAGGCTTCCGTAGGGGCTGGTAGGGTTCCATAAAGTTCCGTGGGTTCCTGCAGAGTTCTGCAAGTGCCCGCAAGGGCCTGTAGGGGCGCACAGTGTTTCTGCCAGGTTCCGTAGAGTTCCGTAGGGGCCATATTTTTCTGTAGTGGCTGGTAGTATTCTGTAGGGGTCTGTAGGTTTCCGTAGGCACCTACAGTATTCTGTAGGAGCCCATAGGGTTTTAGTGAGGTTCCGTTGTGTTGCTAAGGGTCTTGTAGAGTGCTGTCGGGTCCTGGAGTATTCTGTAGGGTTCCAGAGGGGCTCGTAGGGTTCCATCGAAATCTGTAGGGTTCCCTAGGGGCCCATAGAGTCCCGTAGATTGCCGTAGGGACCTGTAGGGTTGTGTAAATGCTCGCAGGGGTTGGTAGGAGCTTGTAGGGTTCCATAAGTTTCCAGAGGGTTGTGTAGGGTTCCATAGGGGCCTGTGGTGTTCCCTAAGGGCCTGTAGAGTCTCATACGGTTCCGTAGAGGCCTGTGGTGTTCCCTAGGGGCCTGTAGAGTCTCGTACAGTTCCGTAGGGTCCTGTAGGTTTCCATAAGCGCCCGCAGAGGTCTGAAGGGGCCCGTACTGTGCCGTAAGGATCCATAGGGCTCCGTAGAGCTTCGTAGGTTCCCTAGAGGCCTCTGGAGTACCGCAGGAGCCAGTAGTGTTCTGTAGGGGCCCGTAGGGTTCCTTCCATAGGGGCTGGCAGTGTTCCGTAGGGTCCTCTAGGGTTGAGTAAGTGCCCGCAGGAGTCTGTAGGAATCCGTGGGATTCTGTAAGGTTCTGTAAGGTTCTTCAGGGTTCCGTAGGGGCCCGTAGAGTTCCGTAGTGGCTGGTAAAGTTCCCTAGGGCCCTGTACCGTTCCGTAACTGCCTGCAAGGGTCTTTAGGCTTCCGTAGGGGCTGGTAGGGTTCCATAAAGTTCCGTGGGTTCCTGCAGAGTTCTGCAAGTGCCCGCAAGGGCCTGTAGGGGCGCACAGTGTTTCTGCCAGGTTCCGTAGAGTTCCGTAGGGGCCATATTTTTCTGTAGTGGCTGGTAGTATTCTGTAGGGGTCTGTAGGTTTCCGTAGGCGCCTACAGTGTTCTGTAGGAGCCCATAGGGTTTTAGTGAGGTTCCCTTGTGTTGCTAAGGGTCTTGTAGAGTGCTGTCGGGTCCTGGAGTATTCTGTAGGGTTCCAGAGGGGCTCGTAGGGTTCCGTCGAAATCTGTAGGGTTCCCTAGGGGCCCATAGAGTCCCGTAGATTTCCGTAGGGACCTGTAGGGTTGTGTAAGTGCTCGCAGGGGTTGGTAGGAGCTTGTAGGGTTCCATAAGTTTCCAGAGGGTTGTGTAGGGTTCCATAGGGGCCTGTGGTGTTCCCTAAGGGCCTGTAGAGTCTCGTACGGTTCCGTAGGGGCCTGTGGTGTTCCCTAGGGGCCTGTAGAGTCTCGTACAGTTCCGTAGGGTCCTGTAGGTTTCCATAAGCGCCCGCAGAGGTCTGAAGGGGCCCGTACTGTTCCGTAAGGATCCATAGGGCTCCGTAGAGCTTCGTAGGTTCCCTAGAGGCCTGTGGAGTACCGCAGGAGCCAGTAGTGTTCTGTAGGGGCCCGTAGGGTTCCTTCCATAGGGGCTGGCAGTGTTCCGTAGGGTCCTCTAGGGTTGAGTAAGTGCCCGCAGGAGTCTGTAGGAATCCGTGGGATTCTGTAAGGTTCTGGAGGGTTCTGCAGGGTTCCGTAGGGGCCCGTAGAGTTCCGTAGTGGCTGGTAAAGTTCCCTAGGGCCCTGTACCGTTCCGTAACTGCCTGCAAGGGTCTTTAGGCTTCCGTAGGGGGTGGTAGGGTTCCATAAAGTTCCGTGGGTTCCTGCAGAGTTCTGCAAGTGCCCGCAAGGGCCTCTAGGGGCCCACAGTGTTTCTGCCAGGTTCCGTAGAGTTCCGTAGGGGCCATATTTTTCTGTAGTGGCTGGTAGTATTCTGTAGGGGTCTGTAGGTTTCCGTAGGCGCCTACAGTGTTCTGTAGGAGCCCATACGGTTTTAGTGAGGTTCCGTTTTGTTGCTAAGGGTCTTGTAGAGTGCTGTCGGGTCCTGGAGTATTCTGTAGGGTTCCAGAGGGGCTCGTAGGGTTCCGTCGAAATCTGAAGGGTTCCCTAGGGGCCCGTAGAGTCCCATAGATTTCCGTAGGGGCCTGTAGGGTTGTGTAAGTGCCCACAGGGGTTGGTAGGAGCTTGTAGGGTGACATATGTTTCCGGAGGGTTGTGTAGGGTTCCGTAGGGGCCTGTGGTGTTCCCTAAGGGCCTGTAGAGTCTCGTACAGTTTCGGTAGGGTCCTGTAGGTTTCCATAAGCGCCCGCAGAGGTCTGAAGGGGCCCGTACTGTTCTGTAAGGATCCATAGGGTTCCGTAGAGCTTCGTAGGTTCCCTAGAGGCCTGTGGAGTACCGTAGGAGCCAGTAGTGTTCCGTAGGGTCCTCTAGGGTTGAGTAAGTGCCCGCAGGAGTCTGTAGGAATCCGTGCGATTCTGTAAGGTTCTGTAAGGTTCTTCAGGGTTCCGTAGGGGCCCGTAGAGTTCCGTAGTGGCTGGTAAAGTTCCCTAGGGCCCTGTACCGTTCCGTAACTGCCTGCAAGGGTCTTTAGGCTTCCGTAGGGGCTGGTAGGGTTCCATAAAGTTCCGTGGGTTCCTGCAGAGTTCTGCAAGTGCCCGCAAGGGCCTGTAGGGGCGCACAGTGTTTCTGCCAGGTTCCGTAGAGTTCCGTAGGGGCCATATTTTTCTGTAGTGGCTGGTAGTATTCTGTAGGGGTCTGTAGGTTTCCGTAGGCACCTACAGTGTTCTGTAGGAGCCCATAGGGTTTTAGTGAGGTTCCGTTGTGTTGCTAAGGGTCTTGTAGAGTGCTGTCGGGTCCTGGAGTATTCTGTAGGGTTCCAGAGGGGCTCGTAGGGTTCCATCGAAATCTGTAGGGTTCCCTAGGGGCCCATAGTGTCCCGTAGATTGCCGTAGGGACCTGTAGGGTTGTGTAAATGCTCGCAGGGGTTGGTAGGAGCTTGTAGGGTTCCATAAGTTTCCAGAGGGTTGTGTAGGGTTCCGTAGGGGCCTGTGGTGTTCCCTAAGGGCCTGTAGAGTCTCATACGGTTCCGTAGAGGCCTGTGGTGTTCCCTAGGGGCCTGTAGAGTCTCGTACAGTTCCGTAGGGTCCTGTAGGTTTCCATAAGCGCCCGCAGAGGTCTGAAGGGGCCCGTACTGTGCCGTAAGGATCCATAGGGCTCCGTAGAGCTTCGTAGGTTCCCTAGAGGCCTCTGGAGTACCGCAGGAGCCAGTAGTGTTCTGTAGGGGCCCGTAGGGTTCCTTCCATAGGGGCTGGCAGTGTTCCATAGGGTCCTCTAGGGTTGAGTAAGTGCCCGCAGGAGTCTGTAGGAATCCGTGGGATTCTGTAAGGTTCCGGAGGGTTCTGCAGGGTTCCGTAGGGGCCCGTAGAGTTCCGTAGTGGCTGGTAAAGTTCCGTAGGGCCCTGTGGGGTTCTGTATGGACCTGTAGGGTTCCGTAGGGGCCTGCAGTGTTCTGTAAGTGCCCGTAGGTGTCTGTAGGGTTCCGTAGGCACCTGCAGTATTCTGTAGGAGCCCATAGGGTTTTAGTAAGGTTCCGTTGTGTTGCTAAGGGTCTTGTAGAGTGCTGTCGGGTCCTGGAGTATTCTGTAGGGTTCCAGAGGGGCTGGTAGGGTTCCGTCGAAATCTGAAGAGTTCCCTAGGGGCCCGTAGAGTCCCATAGATTTCCGTAGGGGCCTGTAGGGTTGTGTAAGTGCTCGCAGGGGTTGGTAGGAGCTTGTAGGGTGCCATATGTTTCCGGAGGGTTGTGTAGGGTTCCGTAGGGGCCTGTGGTGTTCCCTAGGGGCCTGTAGAGTCTCGTACAGTTTCGGTAGGGTCCTGTAGGTTTCCATAAGCGCCCGCAGAGGTCTGAAGGGGCCCGTACTGTTCCGTAAGGATCCATAGGGCTCCGTAGAGCTTCGTAGGTTCCCTAGAGGCCTGTGGAGTACCGTAGGAGCCAGTAGTGTTCCGTAGGGTCCTCTAGGGTTGAGTAAGTGCCCGCAGGAGTCTGTAGGAATCCGTGGGATTCTGTAAGGTTCTGGAGGGTTCTGCAGGGCTCCGTAGGGGCCCGTAGAGTTCCGTAGTGGCTGGTAAAGTTCCCTAGGGCCCTGTACCGTTCCGTAACTGCCTGCAAGGGTCTTTAGGCTTCCGTAGGGGCTGGTAGGGTTCCATAAAGTTCTGTGGGTTCCTGCAGAGTTCTGCAAGTGCCCGCAAGGGCCTGTAGGGGCGCACAGTGTTTCTGCCAGGTTCCGTAGAGTTCCGTAGGGGCCATATTTTTCTGTAGTGGCTGGTAGTATTCTGTAGGGGTCTGTAGGTTTCCGTAGGCACCTACAGTGTTCTGTAGGAGCCCATAGGGTTTTAGTGAGGTTCCGTTGTGTTGCTAAGGGTCTTGTAGAGTGCTGTCGGGTCCTGGAGTATTCTGTAGGGTTCCAGAGGGGCTCGTAGGGTTCCGTCGAAATCTGTAGGGTTCCCTAGGGGCCCATAGAGTCCCGTAGATTGCCGTAGGGACCTGTAGGGTTGTGTAAGTGCTCGCAGGGGTTGGTAGGAGCTTGTAGGGTTCCATAAGTTTCCAGAGGGTTGTGTAGCGTTCCGTAGGGGCCTGTGGTGTTCCCTAAGGGCCTGTAGAGTCTCGTACGGTTCCGTAGGGGCCTGTGGTGTTCCCTAGGGGCCTGTAGAGTCTCGTACAGTTCCGTAGGGTCCTGTAGGTTTCCATAAGCGCCCGCAGAGGTCTGAAGGGGCCCGTACTGTGCCGTAAGGATCCATAGGGCTCCGTAGAGCTTCGTAGGTTCCCTAGAGGCCTCTGGAGTACCACAGGAGCCAGTAGTGTTCTGTAGGGGCCCGTAGGGTTCCTTCCATAGGGGCTGGCAGTGTTCCGTAGGGTCCTCTAGGGTTGAGTAAGTGCCCGCAGGAGTCTGTAGGAATCCGTGGGATTCTGTAAGGTTCTGTAAGGTTCTTCAGGGTTCCGTAGGGGCCCGTAGAGTTCCGTAGTGGCTGGTAAAGTTCCCTAGGGCCCTGTACCGTTCCGTAACTGCCTGCAAGGGTCTTTAGGCTTCCGTAGGGGCTGGTAGGGTTCCATAAAGTTCCGTGGGTTCCTGCAGAGTTCTGCAAGTGCCCGCAAGGGCCTGTAGGGGCGCACAGTGTTTCTGCCAGGTTCCGTAGAGTTCCGTAGGGGCCATATTTTTCTGTAGTGGCTGGTAGTATTCTGTAGGGGTCTGTAGGTTTCCGTAGGCGCCTACAGTGTTCTGTAGGAGCCCATAGGGTTTTAGTGAGGTTCCCTTGTGTTGCTAAGGGTCTTGTAGAGTGCTGTCGGGTCCTGGAGTATTCTGTAGGGTTCCAGAGGGGCTCGTAGGGTTCCGTCGAAATCTGTAGGGTTCCCTAGGGGCCCATAGAGTCCCGTAGATTTCCGTAGGGACCTGTAGGGTTGTGTAAGTGCTCGCAGGGGTTGGTAGGAGCTTGTAGGGTTCCATAAGTTTCCAGAGGGTTGTGTAGGGTTCCATAGGGGCCTGTGGTGTTCCCTAAGGGCCTGTAGAGTCTCGTACGGTTCCGTAGGGGCCTGTGGTGTTCCCTAGGGGCCTGTAGAGTCTCGTACAGTTCCGTAGGGTCCTGTAGGTTTCCATAAGCGCCCGCAGAGGTCTGAAGGGGCCCGTACTGTTCCGTAAGGATCCATAGGGCTCCGTAGAGCTTCGTAGGTTCCCTAGAGGCCTGTGGAGTACCGCAGGAGCCAGTAGTGTTCTGTAGGGGCCCGTAGGGTTCCTTCCATAGGGGCTGGCAGTGTTCCGTAGGGTCCTCTAGGGTTGAGTAAGTGCCCGCAGGAGTCTGTAGGAATCCGTGGGATTCTGTAAGGTTCTGGAGGGTTCTGCAGGGTTCCGTAGGGGCCCGTAGAGTTCCGTAGTGGCTGGTAAAGTTCCCTAGGGCCCTGTACCGTTCCGTAACTGCCTGCAAGGGTCTTTAGGCTTCCGTAGGGGGTGGTAGGGTTCCATAAAGTTCCGTGGGTTCCTGCAGAGTTCTGCAAGTGCCCGCAAGGGCCTCTAGGGGCCCACAGTGTTTCTGCCAGGTTCCGTAGAGTTCCGTAGGGGCCATATTTTTCTGTAGTGGCTGGTAGTATTCTGTAGGGGTCTGTAGGTTTCCGTAGGCGCCTACAGTGTTCTGTAGGAGCCCATACGGTTTTAGTGAGGTTCCGTTTTGTTGCTAAGGGTCTTGTAGAGTGCTGTCGGGTCCTGGAGTATTCTGTAGGGTTCCAGAGGGGCTCGTAGGGTTCCGTCGAAATCTGAAGGGTTCCCTAGGGGCCCGTAGAGTCCCATAGATTTCCGTAGGGGCCTGTAGGGTTGTGTAAGTGCCCACAGGGGTTGGTAGGAGCTTGTAGGGTGACATATGTTTCCGGAGGGTTGTGTAGGGTTCCGTAGGGGCCTGTGGTGTTCCCTAAGGGCCTGTAGAGTCTCGTACAGTTTCGGTAGGGTCCTGTAGGTTTCCATAAGCGCCCGCAGAGGTCTGAAGGGGCCCGTACTGTTCTGTAAGGATCCATAGGGTTCCGTAGAGCTTCGTAGGTTCCCTAGAGGCCTGTGGAGTACCGTAGGAGCCAGTAGTGTTCCGTAGGGTCCTCTAGGGTTGAGTAAGTGCCCGCAGGAGTCTGTAGGAATCCGTGCGATTCTGTAAGGTTCTGTAAGGTTCTTCAGGGTTCCGTAGGGGCCCGTAGAGTTCCGTAGTGGCTGGTAAAGTTCCCTAGGGCCCTGTACCGTTCCGTAACTGCCTGCAAGGGTCTTTAGGCTTCCGTAGGGGCTGGTAGGGTTCCATAAAGTTCCGTGGGTTCCTGCAGAGTTCTGCAAGTGCCCGCAAGGGCCTGTAGGGGCGCACAGTGTTTCTGCCAGGTTCCGTAGAGTTCCGTAGGGGCCATATTTTTCTGTAGTGGCTGGTAGTATTCTGTAGGGGTCTGTAGGTTTCCGTAGGCACCTACAGTGTTCTGTAGGAGCCCATAGGGTTTTAGTGAGGTTCCGTTGTGTTGCTAAGGGTCTTGTAGAGTGCTGTCGGGTCCTGGAGTATTCTGTAGGGTTCCAGAGGGGCTCGTAGGGTTCCATCGAAATCTGTAGGGTTCCCTAGGGGCCCATAGTGTCCCGTAGATTGCCGTAGGGACCTGTAGGGTTGTGTAAATGCTCGCAGGGGTTGGTAGGAGCTTGTAGGGTTCCATAAGTTTCCAGAGGGTTGTGTAGGGTTCCGTAGGGGCCTGTGGTGTTCCCTAAGGGCCTGTAGAGTCTCATACGGTTCCGTAGAGGCCTGTGGTGTTCCCTAGGGGCCTGTAGAGTCTCGTACAGTTCCGTAGGGTCCTGTAGGTTTCCATAAGCGCCCGCAGAGGTCTGAAGGGGCCCGTACTGTGCCGTAAGGATCCATAGGGCTCCGTAGAGCTTCGTAGGTTCCCTAGAGGCCTCTGGAGTACCGCAGGAGCCAGTAGTGTTCTGTAGGGGCCCGTAGGGTTCCTTCCATAGGGGCTGGCAGTGTTCCGTAGGGTCCTCTAGGGTTGAGTAAGTGCCCGCAGGAGTCTGTAGGAATCCGTGGGATTCTGTAAGGTTCCGGAGGGTTCTGCAGGGTTCCGTAGGGGCCCGTAGAGTTCCGTAGTGGCTGGTAAAGTTCCGTAGGGCCCTGTGGGGTTCTGTATGGACCTGTAGGGTTCCGTAGGGGCCTGCAGTGTTCTGTAAGTGCCCGTAGGTGTCTGTAGGGTTCCGTAGGCACCTGCAGTATTCTGTAGGAGCCCATAGGGTTTTAGTAAGGTTCCGTTGTGTTGCTAAGGGTCTTGTAGAGTGCTGTCGGGTCCTGGAGTATTCTGTAGGGTTCCAGAGGGGCTGGTAGGGTTCCGTCGAAATCTGAAGAGTTCCCTAGGGGCCCGTAGAGTCCCATAGATTTCCGTAGGGGCCTGTAGGGTTGTGTAAGTGCCCGCAGGGGTTGGTAGGAGCTTGTAGGGTGCCATATGTTTCCGGAGGGTTGTGTAGGGTTCCGTAGGGGCCTGTGGTGTTCCCTAGGGGCCTGTAGAGTCTCGTACAGTTTCGGTAGGGTCCTGTAGGTTTCCATAAGCGCCCGCAGAGGTCTGAAGGGGCCCGTACTGTTCCGTAAGGATCCATAGGGCTCCGTAGAGCTTCGTAGGTTCCCTAGAGGCCTGTGGAGTACCGTAGGAGCCAGTAGTGTTCCGTAGGGTCCTCTAGGGTTGAGTAAGTGCCCGCAGGAGTCTGTAGGAATCCGTGGGATTCTGTAAGGTTCTGGAGGGTTCTGCAGGGCTCCGTAGGGGCCCGTAGAGTTCCGTAGTGGCTGGTAAAGTTCCCTAGGGCCCTGTACCGTTCCGTAACTGCCTGCAAGGGTCTTTAGGCTTCCGTAGGGGCTGGTAGGGTTCCATAAAGTTCTGTGGGTTCCTGCAGAGTTCTGCAAGTGCCCGCAAGGGCCTGTAGGGGCGCACAGTGTTTCTGCCAGGTTCCGTAGAGTTCCGTAGGGGCCATATTTTTCTGTAGTGGCTGGTAGTATTCTGTAGGGGTCTGTAGGTTTCCGTAGGCACCTACAGTGTTCTGTAGGAGCCCATAGGGTTTTAGTGAGGTTCCGTTGTGTTGCTAAGGGTCTTGTAGAGTGCTGTCGGGTCCTGGAGTATTCTGTAGGGTTCCAGAGGGGCTCGTAGGGTTCCGTCGAAATCTGTAGGGTTCCCTAGGGGCCCATAGAGTCCCGTAGATTGCCGTAGGGACCTGTAGGGTTGTGTAAGTGCTCGCAGGGGTTGGTAGGAGCTTGTAGGGTTCCATAAGTTTCCAGAGGGTTGTGTAGCGTTCCGTAGGGGCCTGTGGTGTTCCCTAAGGGCCTGTAGAGTCTCGTACGGTTCCGTAGGGGCCTGTGGTGTTCCCTAGGGGCCTGTAGAGTCTCGTACAGTTCCGTAGGGTCCTGTAGGTTTCCATAAGCGCCCGCAGAGGTCTGAAGGGGCCCGTACTGTGCCGTAAGGATCCATAGGGCTCCGTAGAGCTTCGTAGGTTCCCTAGAGGCCTGTGGAGTACCACAGGAGCCAGTAGTGTTCTGTAGGGGCCCGTAGGGTTCCTTCCATAGGGGCTGGCAGTGTTCCGTAGGGTCCTCTAGGGTTGAGTAAGTGCCCGCAGGAGTCTGTAGGAATCCGTGGGATTCTGTAAGGTTCTGCAGGGTTCCGTAGGGGCCCGTAGAGTTCCGTAGTGGCTGGTAAAGTTCCCTAGGGCCCTGTACCGTTCCGTAACTGCCTGCAAGGGTCTTTAGGCTTCCGTAGGGGCTGGTAGGGTTCCATAAAGTTCCGTGGGTTCCTGCAGAGTTCTGCAAGTGCCCGCTAGGGCCTGTAGGGGCCCACAGTGTTTCTGCCAGGTTCCGTAGAGTTCCGTAGGGGCCATATTTTTCTGTAGTGGCTGGTAGTATTCTGTAGGGGTCTGTAGGGTTCCGTAGGCGCCTACAGTGTTCTGTAGGAGCCCATAGGGTTTTAGTGAGGTTCCGTTGTGTTGCTAAGGGTCTTGTAGAGTGCTGTCGGGTCCTGGAGTATTCTGTAGTGTTCCAGAGGGGCTCGTAGGGTTCCATCGAAATCTATAGGGTTCCCTAGGGGCCCATAGAGTCCCGTAGATTTCCGTAGGGACCTGTAGGGTTGTGTAAGTGCCCGCAGAAGTCTGTAGGAGTCTGTGGGATTCTGTAAGGTTCCGGAGGGTTCTGCAGGGTTCCGTAGGGGCCCGTAGAGTTCCGTAGTGGCTGGTAAAGTTCCGTAGGGCCCTGTGGGGTTCTGTATGGACCTGTAGGGTTCCGTAGGGGCCTGTGGTGTTCCCTAGGGGCCTGTAGAGTCTCGTACAGTTCCGTAGGGTCCTGTAGGTTTCCATAAGCGCCCGCAGAGGTCTGAAGGGGCCCGTACTGTTCCGTAAGGATCCATAGGGCTCCGTAGAGCTTCGTAGGTTCCCTAGAGGCCTCTGGAGTACCGCAGGAGCCAGTAGTGTTCTGTAGGGGCCCGTAGGGTTCCTTCCATAGGGGCTGGCAGTGTTCCGTAGGGTCCTCTAGGGTTGAGTAAGTGCCCGCAGGAGTCTGTAGGAATCCGTGGGATTCTGTAAGGTTCTGGAGGGTTCTGCAGGGTTCCGTAGGGGCCCGTAGAGTTCCGTAGTGGCTGGTAAAGTTCCCTAGGGCCCTGTACCGTTCCGTAACTGCCTGCAAGGGTCTTTAGGCTTCCGTAGGGGCTGGTAGGGTTCCATAAAGTTCCGTGGGTTCCTGCAGAGTTCTGCAAGTGCCCGCAAGGGCCTGTAGGGGCCCACAGTGTTTCTGCCAGGTTCCGTAGAGTTCCGTAGGGGCCATATTTTTCTGTAGTGGCTGGTAGTATTCTGTAGGGGTCTGTAGGTTTCCGTAGGCGCCTAGAGTAGAGTTCCGTAGTGGCTGGTAAAGTTCCGTAGGGCCCTGTGGGGTTCTGTATGGACCTGTAGGGTTCCGTAGGGGCCTGCAGTGTTCTGTAAGTGCCCGTAGGTGTCTGTAGGGTTCCGTAGGCACCTGCAGTATTCTGTAGGAGCCCATAGGGTTTTAGTGAGGTTCCGTTGTGTTGCTAAGGGTCTTGTAGAGTGCTGTCGGGTCCTGGAGTATTCTGTAGGGTTCCAGAGGGGCTGGTAGGGTTCCGTCGAAATCTGAAGGGTTCCCTAGGGGCCCGTAGAGTCCCATAGATTTCCGTAGGGGCCTGTAGGGTTGTGTAAGTGCCCGCAGGGGTTGGTAGGAGCTTGTAGGGTGCCATATGTTTCCGGAGGGTTGTGTAGGGTTCCGTAGGGGCCTGTGGTGTTCCCTAAGGGCCTGTAGAGTCTCGTACAGTTTCGGTAGGGTCCTGTAGGTTTCCATAAGCGCCCGCAGAGGTCTGAAGTGGCCCGTACTGTTCTGTAAGGATCCATAGGGTTCCGTAGAGGTTCGTAGGTTCCCTAGAGGCCTGTGGAGTACCGTAGGAGCCAGTAGTGTTCCGTAGGGTCCTCTAGGGTTGAGTAAGTGCCCGCAGGAGTCTGTAGGAATCCGTGGGATTCTGTAAGGTTCTGTAAGGTTCTTCAGGGTTCCGTAGGGGCCCGTAGAGTTCCGTAGTGGCTGGTAAAGTTCCCTAGGGCCCTGTACCGTTCCGTAACTGCCTGCAAGGGTCTTTAGGCTTCCGTAGGGGCTGGTAGGGTTCCATAAAGTTCCGTGGGTTCCTGCAGAGTTCTGCAAGTGCCCGCAAGGGCCTGTAGGGGCCCACAGTGTTTCTGCCAGGTTCCGTAGAGTTCCGTAGGGGCCATATTTTTCTGTAGTGGCTGGTAGTATTCTGTAGGGGTCTGTAGGTTTCCGTAGGCACCTGCAGTGTTCTGTAGGAGCCCAAAGGGTTTTAGTGAGGTTCCCTTGTGTTGCTAAGGGTCTTGTAGAGTGCTGTCGGGTCCTGGAGTATTCTGTAGGGTTCCAGAGGGGCTCGTAGGGTTCCGTCGAAATCTGTAGGGTTCCCTAGGGGCCCATAGAGTCCCGTAGATTGCCGTAGGGACCTGTAGGGTTGTGTAAGTGCTCGCAGGGGTTGGTAGGAGCTTGTAGGGTTCCATAAGTTTCCAGAGGGTTGTGTAGGGTTCCATAGGGGCCTGTGGTGTTCCCTAAGGGCCTGTAGAGTCTCGTACGGTTCCGTAGGGGCCTGTGGTGTTCCCTAGGGGCCTGTAGAGTCTCGTACAGTTCCGTAGGGTCCTGTAGGTTTCCATAAGCGCCCGCAGAGGTCTGAAGGGGCCCGTACTGTTCCGTAAGGATCCATAGGGCTCCGTAGAGCTTCGTAGGTTCCCTAGAGGCCTGTGGAGTACCGCAGGAGCCAGTAGTGTTCTGTAGGGGCCCGTAGGGTTCCTTCCATAGGGGCTGGCAGTGTTCCGTAGGGTCCTCTAGGGTTGAGTAAGTGCCCGCAGGAGTCTGTAGGAATCCGTGGGATTCTGTAAGGTTCTGGAGGGTTCTGCAGGGTTCCGTAGGGGCCCGTAGAGTTCCGTAGTGGCTGGTAAAGTTCCCTAGGGCCCTGTACCGTTCCGTAACTGCCTGCAAGGGTCTTTAGGCTTCCGTAGGGGCTGGTAGGGTTCCATAAAGTTCTGTGGGTTCCTGCAGAGTTCTGCAAGTGCCCGCAAGGGCCTCTAGGGGCCCACAGTGTTTCTGCCAGGTTCCGTAGAGTTCCGTAGGGGCCATATTTTTCTGTAGTGGCTGGTAGTATTCTGTAGGGGTCTGTAGGTTTCCGTAGGCGCCTACAGTGTTCTGTAGGAGCCCATAGGGTTTTAGTGAGGTTCCGTTGTGTTGCTAAGGGTCTTGTAGAGTGCTGTCGGGTCCTGGAGTATTCTGTAAGGTTCCAGAGGGGCTCGTAGGGTTCCGTCGAAATCTGTAGGGTTCCCTAGGGGCCCATAGAGTCCCGTAGATTTCCGTAGGGACCTGTAGGGTTGTGTAAGTGCTCGCAGGGGTTGGTAGGAGCTTGTAGGGTTCCATAAGTTTCCAGAGGGTTGTGTAGGGTTCCGTAGGGGCCGGTGGTGTTCCCTAGGGGCCTGTAGAGTCTCATACGGTTCCGTAGGGGCCTGTGGTGTTCCCTAGGGGCCTGTAGAGTCTCGTACAGTTCCGTAGGGTCCTGTAGGTTTCCATAAGTGCCCGCAGAGGTCTGAAGGGGCCCGTACTGTTCCGTAAGGATCCATAGGGTTCCGTAGAGCTTCGTAGGTTCCCTAGAGGCCTGTGGAGTACCGCAGGAGCCAGTAGTGTTCTGTAGGGGCCCGTAGGGTTCCTTCCATAGGGGCTGGCAGTGTTCCGTAGGGTCCTCTAGGGTTGTTTAAGTGCCCGCAGAAGTCTGTAGGAGTCTGTGGGATTCTGTAAGGTTCCGGAGGGTTCTGCAGGGTTCCGTAGGGGCCCGTAGAGTTCCGTAGTGGCTGGTAAAGTTCCGTAGGGCCCTGTGGGGTTCTGTATGGACCTGTAGGGTTCCGTAGGGGCCTGCAGTGTTCTGTAAGTGCCCGTAGGTGTCTGTAGGGTTCCGTAGGCACCTGCAGTATTCTGTAGGAGCCCATAGGGTTTTAGTGAGGTTCCGTTGTGTTGCTAAGGGTCTTGTAGAGTGCTGTCGGGTCCTGGAGTATTCTGTAGGGTTCCAGAGGGGCTGGTAGGGTTCCGTCGAAATCTGAAGAGTTCCCTAGGGGCCCGTAGAGTCCCATAGATTTCCGTAGGGGCCTGTAGGGTTGTGTAAGTGCCCGCAGGGGTTGGTAGGAGCTTGTAGGGTGCCATATGTTTCCAGAGGGTTGTGTAGGGTTCCGTAGGGGCCTGTGGTGTTCCCTAGGGGCCTGTAGAGTCTCGTACAGTTTCGGTAGGGTCCTGTAGGTTTCCATAAGCGCCCGCAGAGGTCTGAAGGGGCCCGTACTGTTCCGTAAGGATCCATAGGGCTCCGTAGAGCTTCGTAGGTTCCCTAGAGGCCTGTGGAGTACCGTAGGAGCCAGTAGTGTTCCGTAGGGTCCTCTAGGGTTGAGTAAGTGCCCGCAGGAGTCTGTAGGAATCCGTGGGATTCTGTAAGGTTCTGGAGGGTTCTGCAGGGCTCCGTAGGGGCCCGTAGAGTTCCGTAGTGGCTGGTAAAGTTCCCTAGGGCCCTGTACCGTTCCGTAACTGCCTGCAAGGGTCTTTAGGCTTCCGTAGGGGCTGGTAGGGTTCCATAAAGTTCTGTGGGTTCCTGCAGAGTTCTGCAAGTGCCCGCAAGGGCCTGTAGGGGCGCACAGTGTTTCTGCCAGCTTCCGTAGAGTTCCGTAGGGGCCATATTTTTCTGTAGTGGCTGGTAGTATTCTGTAGGGGTCTGTAGGTTTCCGTAGGCACCTACAGTGTTCTGTAGGAGCCCATAGGGTTTTAGTGAGGTTCCGTTGTGTTGCTAAGGGTCTTGTAGAGTGCTGTCGGGTCCTGGAGTATTCTGTAGGGTTCCAGAGGGGCTCGTAGGGTTCCGTCGAAATCTGTAGGGTTCCCTAGGGGCCCATAGAGTCCCGTAGATTGCCGTAGGGACCTGTAGGGTTGTGTAAGTGCTCGCAGGGGTTGGTAGGAGCTTGTAGGGTTCCATAAGTTTCCAGAGGGTTGTGTAGCGTTCCGTAGGGGCCTGTGGTGTTCCCTAAGGGCCTGTAGAGTCTCGTACGGTTCCGTAGGGGCCTGTGGTGTTCCCTAGGGGCCTGTAGAGTCTCGTACAGTTCCGTAGGGTCCTGTAGGTTTCCATAAGCGCCCGCAGAGGTCTGAAGGGGCCCGTACTGTGCCGTAAGGATCCATAGGGCTCCGTAGAGCTTCGTAGGTTCCCTAGAGGCCTGTGGAGTACCGCAGGAGCCAGTAGTGTTCTGTAGGGGCCCGTAGGGTTCCTTCCATAGGGGCTGGCAGTGTTCCGTAGGGTCCTCTAGGGTTGAGTAAGTGCCCGCAGGAGTCTGTAGGAATCCGTGGGATTCTGTAAGGTTCTGCAGGGTTCCGTAGGGGCCCGTAGAGTTCCGTAGTGGCTGGTAAAGTTCCCTAGGGCCCTGTACCGTTCCGTAACTGCCTGCAAGGGTCTTTAGGCTTCCGTAGGGGCTGGTAGGGTTCCCTAAAGTTCTGTGGGTTCCTGCAGAGTTCTGCAAGTGCCCGCTAGGGCCTGTAGGGGCCCACAGTGTTTCTGCCAGGTTCCGTAGAGTTCCGTAGGGGCCATATTTTTCTGTAGTGGCTGGTAGTATTCTGTAGGGGTCTGTAGGGTTCCGTAGGCGCCTACAGTGTTCTGTAGGAGCCCATAGGGTTTTAGTGAGGTTCCGTTGTGTTGCTAAGGGTCTTGTAGAGTGCTGTCGGGTCCTGGAGTATTCTGTAGTGTTCCAGAGGGGCTCGTAGGGTTCCATCGAAATCTATAGGGTTCCCTAGGGGCCCATAGAGTCCCGTAGATTTCCGTAGGGACCTGTAGGGTTGTGTAAGTGCCCGCAGAAGTCTGTAGGAGTCTGTGGGATTCTGTAAGGTTCCGGAGGGTTCTGCAGGGTTCCGTAGGGGCCCGTAGAGTTCCGTAGTGGCTGGTAAAGTTCCGTAGGGCCCTGTGGGGTTCTGTATGGACCTGTAGGGTTCCGTAGGGGCCTGTGGTGTTCCCTAGGGGCCTGTAGAGTCTCGTACAGTTCCGTAGGGTCCTGTAGGTTTCCATAAGTGCCCGCAGAGGTCTGAAGGGGCCCGTACTGTTCCGTAAGGATCCATAGGGCTCCGTAGGGCTTCGTAGGTTCCCTAGAGGCCTGTGGAGTACCGCAGGAGCCAGTAGTGTTCTGTAGGGGCCCGTAGGGTTCCTTCCATAGGGGCTGGCAGTGTTCCGTAGGGTCCTCTAGGGTTGTTTAAGTGCCCGCAGAAGTCTGTAGGAGTCTGTGGGATTCTGTAAGGTTCCGGAGGGTTCTGCAGGGTTCCGTAGGGGCCCGTAGAGTTCCGTAGTGGCTGGTAAAGTTCCGTAGGGCCCTGTGGGGTTCTGTATGGACCTGTAGGGTTCCGTAGGGGCCTGCAGTGTTCTGTAAGTGCCCGTAGGTGTCTGTAGGGTTCCGTAGGCACCTGCAGTATTCTGTAGGAGCCCATAGGGTTTTAGTGAGGTTCCGTTGTGTTGCTAAGGGTCTTGTAGAGTGCTGTCGGGTCCTGGAGTATTCTGTAGGGTTCCAGAGGGGCTGGTAGGGTTCCGTCGAAATCTGAAGAGTTCCCTAGGGGCCCGTAGAGTCCCATAGATTTCCGTAGGGGCCTGTAGGGTTGTGTAAGTGCTCGCAGGGGTTGGTAGGAGCTTGTAGGGTGCCATATGTTTCCAGAGGGTTGTGTAGGGTTCCGTAGGGGCCTGTGGTGTTCCCTAGGGGCCTGTAGAGTCTCGTACAGTTTCGGTAGGGTCCTGTAGGTTTCCATAAGCGCCCGCAGAGGTCTGAAGGGGCCCGTACTGTTCCGTAAGGATCCATAGGGCTCCGTAGAGCTTCGTAGGTTCCCTAGAGGCCTGTGGAGTACCGTAGGAGCCAGTAGTGTTCCGTAGGGTCCTCTAGGGTTGAGTAAGTGCCCGCAGGAGTCTGTAGGAATCCGTGGGATTCTGTAAGGTTCTGGAGGGTTCTGCAGGGCTCCGTAGGGGCCCGTAGAGTTCCGTAGTGGCTGGTAAAGTTCCCTAGGGCCCTGTACCGTTCCGTAACTGCCTGCAAGGGTCTTTAGGCTTCCGTAGGGGCTGGTAGGGTTCCATAAAGTTCTGTGGGTTCCTGCAGAGTTCTGCAAGTGCCCGCAAGGGCCTGTAGGGGCGCACAGTGTTTCTGCCAGGTTCCGTAGAGTTCCGTAGGGGCCATATTTTTCTGTAGTGGCTGGTAGTATTCTGTAGGGGTCTGTAGGTTTCCGTAGGCACCTACAGTGTTCTGTAGGAGCCCATAGGGTTTTAGTGAGGTTCCGTTGTGTTGCTAAGGGTCTTGTAGAGTGCTGTCGGGTCCTGGAGTATTCTGTAGGGTTCCAGAGGGGCTCGTAGGGTTCCGTCGAAATCTGTAGGGTTCCCTAGGGGCCCATAGAGTCCCGTAGATTGCCGTAGGGACCTGTAGGGTTGTGTAAGTGCTCGCAGGGGTTGGTAGGAGCTTGTAGGGTTCCATAAGTTTCCAGAGGGTTGTGTAGCGTTCCGTAGGGGCCTGTGGTGTTCCCTAAGGGCCTGTAGAGTCTCGTACGGTTCCGTAGGGGCCTGTGGTGTTCCCTAGGGGCCTGTAGAGTCTCGTACAGTTCCGTAGGGTCCTGTAGGTTTCCATAAGCGCCCGCAGAGGTCTGAAGGGGCCCGTACTGTGCCGTAAGGATCCATAGGGCTCCGTAGAGCTTCGTAGGTTCCCTAGAGGCCTGTGGAGTACCACAGGAGCCAGTAGTGTTCTGTAGGGGCCCGTAGGGTTCCTTCCATAGGGGCTGGCAGTGTTCCGTAGGGTCCTCTAGGGTTGAGTAAGTGCCCGCAGGAGTCTGTAGGAATCCGTGGGATTCTGTAAGGTTCTGCAGGGTTCCGTAGGGGCCCGTAGAGTTCCGTAGTGGCTGGTAAAGTTCCCTAGGGCCCTGTACCGTTCCGTAACTGCCTGCAAGGGTCTTTAGGCTTCCGTAGGGGCTGGTAGGGTTCCCTAAAGTTCTGTGGGTTCCTGCAGAGTTCTGCAAGTGCCCGCTAGGGCCTGTAGGGGCCCACAGTGTTTCTGCCAGGTTCCGTAGAGTTCCGTAGGGGCCATATTTTTCTGTAGTGGCTGGTAGTATTCTGTAGGGGTCTGTAGGTTTCCGTAGGCGGCTACAGTGTTCTGTAGGAGCCCATAGGGTTTTAGTGAGGTTCCGTTGTGTTGCTAAGGGTCTTGTAGAGTGCTGTCGGGTCCTGGAGTATTCTGTAGTGTTCCAGAGGGGCTCGTAGGGTTCCATCGAAATCTATAGGGTTCCCTAGGGGCCCATAGAGTCCCGTAGATTTCCGTAGGGACCTGTAGGGTTGTGTAAGTGCCCGCAGAAGTCTGTAGGAGTCTGTGGGATTCTGTAAGGTTCCGGAGGGTTCTGCAGGGTTCCGTAGGGGCCCGTAGAGTTCCGTAGTGGCTGGTAAAGTTCCGTAGGGCCCTGTGGGGTTCTGTATGGACCTGTAGGGTTCCGTAGGGGCCTGCAGGGTTCCGTAAGTGCCCGCAGGTGTCTGTAGGGTTCCGTAGGGGTCTGTAGGGTTCCGTAGGCACCTGCAGTGTTCTGTAGGAGCCCATAGGGTTTTAGTGAGGTTCCGTTGTGTTGCTAAGGGTCTTGTAGAGTGCTGTCGGGTCCTGGAGTATTCTGTAGGGTTCCAGAGGGCCTCATAGGGTTCCATCGAAATCTATAGGGTTCCCTAGGGGCCCGTGGAGTCCCGTAGATTTCCGTAGGGACCTGTAGGGTTGTGTAAGTGCTCGCAGGGGTTGGTAGGAGCTTGTAGGGTTCCATAAGTTTCCAGAGGGTTGTGTAGGGTTCCGTAGGGGCCTGTGGTGTTCCCTAGGGGCCTGTAGAGTCTCGTACGGTTCCGTAGGGTCCTGTAGGTTTCCATAAGTGCCCGCAGAGGTCTGAAGGGGCCCGTACTGTTCCGTAAGGATCCATAGGGCTCCGTAGAGCTTCGTAGGTTCCCTAGAGGCCTGTGGAGTACCGCAGGAGCCAGTAGTGTTCTGTAGGGGCCCGTAGGGTTCCTTCCATAGGGGCTGGCAGTGTTCCGTAGGGTCCTCTAGGGTTGTTTAAGTGCCCGCAGAAGTCTGTAGGAGTCTGTGGGATTCTGTAAGGTTCCGGAGGGTTCTGCAGGGTTCCGTAGGGGCCCGTAGAGTTCCGTAGTGGCTGGTAAAGTTCCGTAGGGCCCTGTGGGGTTCTGTATGGACCTGTAGGGTTCCGTAGGGGCCTGCAGTGTTCTGTAAGTGCCCGTAGGTGTCTGTAGGGTTCCGTAGGCACCTGCAGTATTCTGTAGGAGCCCATAGGGTTTTAGTGAGGTTCCGTTGTGTTGCTAAGGGTCTTGTAGAGTGCTGTCGGGTCCTGGAGTATTCTGTAGGGTTCCAGAGGGGCTGGTAGGGTTCCGTCGAAATCTGAAGAGTTCCCTAGGGGCCCGTAGAGTCCCATAGATTTCCGTAGGGGCCTGTAGGGTTGTGTAAGTGCTCGCAGGGGTTGGTAGGAGCTTGTAGGGTGCCATATGTTTCCGGAGGGTTGTGTAGGGTTCCGTAGGGGCCTGTGGTGTTCCCTAGGGGCCTGTAGAGTCTCGTACAGTTTCGGTAGGGTCCTGTAGGTTTCCATAAGCGCCCGCAGAGGTCTGAAGGGGCCCGTACTGTTCCGTAAGGATCCATAGGGCTCCGTAGAGCTTCGTAGGTTCCCTAGAGGCCTGTGGAGTACCGTAGGAGCCAGTAGTGTTCCGTAGGGTCCTCTAGGGTTGAGTAAGTGCCCGCAGGAGTCTGTAGGAATCCGTGGGATTCTGTAAGGTTCTGGAGGGTTCTGCAGGGCTCCGTAGGGGCCCCTAGAGTTCCGTAGTGGCTGGTAAAGTTCCCTAGGGCCCTGTACCGTTCCGTAACTGCCTGCAAGGGTCTTTAGGCTTCCGTAGGGGCTGGTAGGGTTCCATAAAGTTCTGTGGGTTCCTGCAGAGTTCTGCAAGTGCCCGCAAGGGCCTGTAGGGGCGCACAGTGTTTCTGCCAGGTTCCGTAGAGTTCCGTAGGGGCCATATTTTTCTGTAGTGGCTGGTAGTATTCTGTAGGGGTCTGTAGGTTTCCGTAGGCACCTACAGTGTTCTGTAGGAGCCCATAGGGTTTTAGTGAGGTTCCGTTGTGTTGCTAAGGGTCTTGTAGAGTGCTGTCGGGTCCTGGAGTATTCTGTAGGGTTCCAGAGGGGCTCGTAGGGTTCTGTCGGAATCTGTAGGGTTCCCTAGGGGCCCATAGAGTCCCGTAGATTGCCGTAGGGACCTGTAGGGTTGTGTAAGTGCTCGCAGGGGTTGGTAGGAGCTTGTAGGGTTCCATAAGTTTCCAGAGGGTTGTGTAGCGTTCCGTAGGGGCCTGTGGTGTTCCCTAGGGGCCTGTAGAGTCTCGTACAGTTCCGTAGGGTCCTGTAGGTTTCCATAAGCGCCCGCAGAGGTCTGAAGGGGCCCGTACTGTTCCGTAAGGATCCATAGGGCTCCGTAGAGCTTCGTAGGTTCCCTAGAGGCCTCTGGAGTACCACAGGAGCCAGTAGTGTTCTGTAGGGGCCCGTAGGGTTCCTTCCATAGGGGCTGGCAGTGTTCCGTAGGGTCCTCTAGGGTTGAGTAAGTGCCCGCAGGAGTCTGTAGGAATCCGTGGGATTCTGTAAGGTTCTGCAGGGTTCCGTAGGGGCCCGTAGAGTTCCGTAGTGGCTGGTAAAGTTCCCTAGGGCCCTGTACCGTTCCGTAACTGCCTGCAAGGGTCTTTAGGCTTCCGTAGGGGCTGGTAGGGTTCCATAAAGTTCTGTGGGTTCCTGCAGAGTTCTGCAAGTGCCCGCTAGGGCCTGTAGGGGCCCACAGTGTTTCTGCCAGGTTCCGTAGAGTTCCGTAGGGGCCATATTTTTCTGTAGTGGCTGGTAGTATTCTGTAGGGGTCTGTAGGGTTCCGTAGGCGCCTACAGTGTTCTGTAGGAGCCCATAGGGTTTTAGTGAGGTTCCGTTGTGTTGCTAAGGGTCTTGTAGAGTGCTGTCGGGTCCTGGAGTATTCTGTAGGGTTCCAGAGGGGCTCGTAGGGTTCCATCGAAATCTATAGGGTTCCCTAGGGGCCCATAGAGTCCCGTAGATTTCCGTAGGGACCTGTAGGGTTGTGTAAGTGCCCGCAGAAGTCTGTAGGAGTCTGTGGGATTCTGTAAGGTTCCGGAGGGTTCTGCAGGGTTCCGTAGGGGCCCGTAGAGTTCCGTAGTGGCTGGTAAAGTTCCGTAGGGCCCTGTGGGGTTCTGTATGGACCTGTAGGGTTCCGTAGGGGCCTGCAGGGTTCCGTAAGTGCCCGCAGGTGTCTGTAGGGTTCCGTAGGGGTCTGTAGGGTTCCGTAGGCACCTGCAGTGTTCTGTAGGAGCCCATAGGGTTTTAGTGAGGTTCCGTTGTGTTGCTAAGGGTCTTGTAGAGTGCTGTCGGGTCCTGGAGTATTCTGTAGGGTTCCAGAGGGCCTCATAGGGTTCCATCGAAATCTATAGGGTTCCCTAGGGGCCCGTGGAGTCCCGTAGATTTCCGTAGGGACCTGTAGGGTTGTGTAAGTGCTCGCAGGGGTTGGTAGGAGCTTGTAGGGTTCCATAAGTTTCCAGAGGGTTGTGTAGGGTTCCGTAGGGGCCTGTGGTGTTCCCTAGGGGCCTGTAGAGTCTCGTACGGTTCCGTAGGGGCCTGTGGTGTTCCCTAGGGGCCTGTAGAGTCTCGTACAGTTCCGTAGGGTCCTCTAGGTTTCCATAAGTGCCCGCAGAGGTCTGAAGGGGCCCGTACTGTTCCGTAAGGATCCATAGGGCTCCGTAGAGCTTCGTAGGTTCCCTAGAGGCCTGTGGAGTACCGCAGGAGCCAGTAGTGTTCTGTAGGGGCCCGTAGGGTTCCTTCCATAGGGGCTGGCAGTGTTCCGTAGGGTCCTCTAGGGTTGTTTAAGTGCCCGCAGAAGTCTGTAGGAGTCTGTGGGATTCTGTAAGGTTCCGGAGGGTTCTGCAGGGTTCCGTAGGGGCCCGTAGAGTTCCGTAGTGGCTGGTAAAGTTCCGTAGGGCCCTGTGGGGTTCTGTATGGACCTGTAGGGTTCCGTAGGGGCCTGCAGTGTTCTGTAAGTGCCCGTAGGTGTCTGTAGGGTTCCGTAGGCACCTGCAGTATTCTGTAGGAGCCCATAGGGTTTTAGTGAGGTTCCGTTGTGTTGCTAAGGGTCTTGTAGAGTGCTGTCGGGTCCTGGAGTATTCTGTAGGGTTCCAGAGGGGCTGGTAGGGTTCCGTCGAAATCTGAAGAGTTCCCTAGGGGCCCGTAGAGTCCCATAGATTTCCGTAGGGGCCTGTAGGGTTGTGTAAGTGCTCGCAGGGGTTGGTAGGAGCTTGTAGGGTGCCATATGTTTCCAGAGGGTTGTGTAGGGTTCCGTAGGGGCCTGTGGTGTTCCCTAGGGGCCTGTAGAGTCTCGTACAGTTTCGGTAGGGTCCTGTAGGTTTCCATAAGCGCCCGCAGAGGTCTGAAGGGGCCCGTACTGTTCCGTAAGGATCCATAGGGCTCCGTAGAGCTTCGTAGGTTCCCTAGAGGCCTGTGGAGTACCGTAGGAGCCAGTAGTGTTCCGTAGGGTCCTCTAGGGTTGAGTAAGTGCCCGCAGGAGTCTGTAGGAATCCGTGGGATTCTGTAAGGTTCTGGAGGGTTCTGCAGGGCTCCGTAGGGGCCCGTAGAGTTCCGTAGTGGCTGGTAAAGTTCCCTAGGGCCCTGTACCGTTCCGTAACTGCCTGCAAGGGTCTTTAGGCTTCCGTAGGGGCTGGTAGGGTTCCCTAAAGTTCTGTGGGTTCCTGCAGAGTTCTGCAAGTGCCCGCTAGGGCCTGTAGGGGCGCACAGTGTTTCTGCCAGGTTCCGTAGAGTTCCGTAGGGGCCATATTTTTCTGTAGTGGCTGGTAGTATTCTGTAGGGGTCTGTAGGTTTCCGTAGGCACCTACAGTGTTCTGTAGGAGCCCATAGGGTTTTAGTAAGGTTCCGTTGTGTTGCTAAGGGTCTTGTAGAGTGCTGTCGGGTCCTGGAGTATTCTGTAGGGTTCCAGAGGGGCTCGTAGGGTTCCGTCGAAATCTGTAGGGTTCCCTAGGGGCCCATAGAGTCCCGTAGATTTCCGTAGGGACCTGTAGGGTTGTGTAAGTGCTCGCAGGGGTTGGTAGGAGCTTGTAGGGTTCCATAAGTTTCCAGAGGGTCGTGTAGGGTTCCGTAGGGGCCTGTGGTGTTCCCTAAGGGCCTGTAGAGTCTCGTACGGTTCCGTAGGGGCCTGTGGTGTTCCCTAGGGGCCTGTAGAGTCTCGTACAGTTCCGTAGGGTCCTGTAGGTTTCCATAAGCGCCCGCAGAGGTCTGAAGGGGCCCGTACTGTGCCGTAAGGATCCATAGGGCTCCGTAGAGCTTCGTAGGTTCCCTAGAGGCCTCTGGAGTACCACAGGAGCCAGTAGTGTTCTGTAGGGGCCCGTAGGGTTCCTTCCATAGGGGCTGGCAGTGTTCCGTAGGGTCCTCTAGGGTTGAGTAAGTGCCCGCAGGAGTCTGTAGGAATCCGTGGGATTCTGTAAGGTTCTGCAGGGTTCCGTAGGGGCCCGTAGAGTTCCGTAGTGGCTGGTAAAGTTCCCTAGGGCCCTGTACCGTTCCGTAACTGCCTGCAAGGGTCTTTAGGCTTCCGTAGGGGCAGGTAGGGTTCCCTAAAGTTCTGTGGGTTCCTGCAGAGTTCTGCAAGTGCCCGCTAGGGCCTGTAGGGGCCCACAGTGTTTCTGCCAGGTTCCGTAGAGTTCCGTAGGGGCCATATTTTTCTGTAGTGGCTGGTAGTATTCTGTAGGGGTCTGTAGGGTTCCGTAGGCGCCTACAGTGTTCTGTAGGAGCCCATAGGGTTTTAGTGAGGTTCCGTTGTGTTGCTAAGGGTCTTGTAGAGTGCTGTCGGGTCCTGGAGTATTCTGTAGTGTTCCAGAGGGGCTCGTAGGGTTCCATCGAAATCTATAGGGTTCCCTAGGGGCCCATAGAGTCCCGTAGATTTCCGTAGGGACCTGTAGGGTTGTGTAAGTGCCCGCAGAAGTCTGTAGGAGTCTGTGGGATTCTGTAAGGTTCCGGAGGGTTCTGCAGGGTTCCGTAGGGGCCCGTAGAGTTCCGTAGTGGCTGGTAAAGTTCCGTAGGGCCCTGTGGGGTTCTGTATGGACCTGTAGGGTTCCGTAGGGGCCTGCAGTGTTCTGTAAGTGCCCGTAGGTGTCTGTAGGGTTCCGTAGGCACCTGCAGTATTCTGTAGGAGCCCATAGGGTTTTAGTGAGGTTCCGTTGTGTTGCTAAGGGTCTTGTAGAGTGCTGTCGGGTCCTGGAGTATTCTGTAGGGTTCCAGAGGGGCTGGTAGGGTTCCGTCGAAATCTGAAGAGTTCCCTAGGGGCCCGTAGAGTCCCATAGATTTCCGTAGGGGCCTGTAGGGTTGTGTAAGTGCTCGCAGGGGTTGGTAGGAGCTTGTAGGGTGCCATATGTTTCCGGAGGGTTGTGTAGGGTTCCGTAGGGGCCTGTGGTGTTCCCTAGGGGCCTGTAGAGTCTCGTACAGTTTCGGTAGGGTCCTGTAGGTTTCCATAAGCGCCCGCAGAGGTCTGAAGGGGCCCGTACTGTTCCGTAAGGATCCATAGGGCTCCGTAGAGCTTCGTAGGTTCCCTAGAGGCCTGTGGAGTACCGTAGGAGCCAGTAGTGTTCCGTAGGGTCCTCTAGGGTTGAGTAAGTGCCCGCAGGAGTCTGTAGGAATCCGTGGGATTCTGTAAGGTTCTGGAGGGTTCTGCAGGGCTCCGTAGGGGCCCCTAGAGTTCCGTAGTGGCTGGTAAAGTTCCCTAGGGCCCTGTACCGTTCCGTAACTGCCTGCAAGGGTCTTTAGGCTTCCGTAGGGGCTGGTAGGGTTCCATAAAGTTCTGTGGGTTCCTGCAGAGTTCTGCAAGTGCCCGCAAGGGCCTGTAGGGGCGCACAGTGTTTCTGCCAGGTTCCGTAGAGTTCCGTAGGGGCCATATTTTTCTGTAGTGGCTGGTAGTATTCTGTAGGGGTCTGTAGGTTTCCGTAGGCACCTACAGTGTTCTGTAGGAGCCCATAGGGTTTTAGTAAGGTTCCGTTGTGTTGCTAAGGGTCTTGTAGAGTGCTGTCGGGTCCTGGAGTATTCTGTAGGGTTCCAGAGGGGCTCGTAGGGTTCCGTCGAAATCTGTAGGGTTCCCTAGGGGCCCATAGAGTCCCGTAGATTGCCGTAGGGACCTGTAGGGTTGTGTAAGTGCTCGCAGGGGTTGGTAGGAGCTTGTAGGGTTCCATAAGTTTCCAGAGGGTTGTGTAGCGTTCCGTAGGGGCCTGTGGTGTTCCCTAAGGGCCTGTAGAGTCTTGTACGGTTCCGTAGGGGCCTGTGGTGTTCCCTAGGGGCCTGTAGAGTCTCGTACAGTTCCGTAGGGTCCTGTAGGTTTCCATAAGCGCCCGCAGAGGTCTGAAGGGGCCCGTACTGTGCCGTAAGGATCCATAGGGCTCCGTAGAGCTTCGTAGGTTCCCTAGAGGCCTCTGGAGTACCACAGGAGCCAGTAGTGTTCTGTAGGGGCCCGTAGGGTTCCTTCCATAGGGGCTGGCAGTGTTCCGTAGGGTCCTCTAGGGTTGAGTAAGTGCCCGCAGGAGTCTGTAGGAATCCGTGGGATTCTGTAAGGTTCTGCAGGGTTCCGTAGGGGCCCGTAGAGTTCCGTAGTGGCTGGTAAAGTTCCCTAGGGCCCTGTACCTTTCCGTAACTGCCTGCAAGGGTCTTTAGGCTTCCGTAGGGGCTGGTAGGGTTCCCTAAAGTTCTGTGGGTTCCTGCAGAGTTCTGCAAGTGCCCGCAAGGGCCTGTAGGGGCCCACAGTGTTTCTGCCAGGTTCCGTAGAGTTCCGTAGGGGCCATATTTTTCTGTAGTGGCTGGTAGTATTCTGTAGGGGTCTGTAGGGTTCCGTAGGCGCCTACAGTGTTCTGTAGGAGCCCATAGGGTTTTAGTGAGGTTCCGTTGTGTTGCTAAGGGTCTTGTAGAGTGCTGTCGGGTCCTGGAGTATTCTGTAGGGTTCCAGAGGGCCTCATAGGGTTCCATCGAAATCTATAGGGTTCCCTAGGGGCCCATAGAGTCCCGTAGATTTCCGTAGGGACCTGTAGGGTTGTGTAAGTACCCGCAGAAGTCTGTAGGAGTCTGTGGGATTCTGTAAGGTTCCGGAGGGTTCTGGAGGGTTCCGTAGGGGCCCGTAGAGTTCCGTAGTGGCTGGTAAAGTTCCGTAGGGCCCTGTGGGGTTCTGTATGGACCTGTAGGGTTCTGTAGGGGCCTGCAGGGTTCCGTAAGTGCCCGCAGGTGTCTGTAGGGTTCCGTAGGGGTCTGTAGGGTTCCGTAGGCACCTGCAGTATTCTGTAGGAGCCCATAGGGTTTTAGTGAGGTTCCGTTGTGTTGCTAAGGGTCTTGTAGAGTGCTGTCGGGTCCTGGAGTATTCTGTAGGGTTCCAGAGGGGCTGGTAGGGTTCCGTCGAAATCTGAAGAGTTCCCTAGGGGCCCGTAGAGTCCCATAGATTTCCGTAGGGGCCTGTAGGGTTGTGTAAGTGCTCGCAGGGGTTGGTAGGAGCTTGTAGGGTGCCATATGTTTCCGGAGGGTTGTGTAGGGTTCCGTAGGGGCCTGTGGTGTTCCCTAGGGGCCTGTAGAGTCTCGTACAGTTTCGGTAGGGTCCTGTAGGTTTCCATAAGCGCCCGCAGAGGTCTGAAGGGGCCCGTACTGTTCCGTAAGGATCCATAGGGCTCCGTAGAGCTTCGTAGGTTCCCTAGAGGCCTGTGGAGTACCGTAGGAGCCAGTAGTGTTCCGTAGGGTCCTCTAGGGTTGAGTAAGTGCCCGCAGGAGTCTGTAGGAATCCGTGGGATTCTGTAAGGTTCTGGAGGGTTCTGCAGGGCTCCGTAGGGGCCCCTAGAGTTCCGTAGTGGCTGGTAAAGTTCCCTAGGGCCCTGTACCATTCCGTAACTGCCTGCAAGGGTCTTTAGGCTTCCGTAGGGGCTGGTAGGGTTCCCTAAAGTTCTGTGGGTTCCTGCAGAGTTCTGCAAGTGCCCGCAAGGGCCTGTAGGGGCGCACAGTGTTTCTGCCAGGTTCCGTAGAGTTCCGTAGGGGCCATATTTTTCTGTAGTGGCTGGTAGTATTCTGTAGGGGTCTGTAGGTTTCCGTAGGCACCTGCAGTATTCTGTAGGAGCCCATAGGGTTTTAGTGAGGTTCCCTTGTGTTGCTAAGGGTCTTGTAGAGTGCTGTCGGGTCCTGGAGTATTCTGTAGGGTTCCAGAGGGGCTCGTAGGGTTCCGTCGAAATCTGTAGGGTTCCCTAGGGGCCCATAGAGTCCCGTAGATTGCCGTAGGGACCTGTAGGGTTGTGTAAGTGCTCGCAGGGGTTGGTAGGAGCTTGTAGGGTTCCATAAGTTTCCAGAGGGTTGTGTAGCGTTCCGTAGGGGCCTGTGGTGTTCCCTAAGGGCCTGTAGAGTCTCGTACGGTTCCGTAGGGGCCTGTGGTGTTCCCTAGGGGCCTGTAGAGTCTCGTACAGTTCCGTAGGGTCCTGTAGGTTTCCATAAGCGCCCGCAGAGGTCTGAAGGGGCCCGTACTGTGCCGTAAGGATCCATAGGGCTCCGTAGAGCTTCGTAGGTTCCCTAGAGGCCTCTGGAGTACCACAGGAGCCAGTAGTGTTCTGTAGGGGCCCGTAGGGTTCCTTCCATAGGGGCTGGCAGTGTTCCGTAGGGTCCTCTAGGGTTGAGTAAGTGCCCGCAGGAGTCTGTAGGAATCCGTGGGATTCTGTAAGGTTCTGGAGGGTTCTGCAGGGTTCCGTAGGGGCCCGTAGAGTTCCGTAGTGGCTGGTAAAGTTCCCTAGGGCCCTGTACCGTTCCGTAACTGCCTGCAAGGGTCTTTAGGCTTCCGTAGGGGCTGGAAGGGTTCCCTAAAGTTCTGTGGGTTCCTGCAGAGTTCTGCAAGTGCCCGCTAGGGCCTGTAGGGGCCCACAGTGTTTCTGCCAGGTTCCGTAGAGTTCCGTAGGGGCCATATTTTTCTGTAGTGGCTGGTAGTATTCTGTAGGGGTCTGTAGGTTTCCGTAGGCGCCTACAGTGTTCTGTAGGAGCCCATAGGGTTTTAGTGAGGTTCCGTTGTGTTGCTAAGGGTCTTGTAGAGTGCTGTCGGGTCCTGGAGTATTCTGTAGGGTTCCAGAGGGGCTCGTAGGGTTCCATCGAAATCTATAGGGTTCCCTAGGGGCCCATAGAGTCCCGTAGATTTCCGTAGGGACCTGTAGGGTTGTGTAAGTGCCCGCAGAAGTCTGTAGGAGTCTGTGGGATTCTGTAAGGTTCCGGAGGGTTCTGCAGGGTTCCGTAGGGGCCCGTAGAGTTCCGTAGTGGCTGGTAAAGTTCCGTAGGGCCCTGTGGGGTTCTGTATGGACCTGTAGGGTTCCGTAGGGGCCTGCAGGGTTCCGTAAGTGCCCGCAGGTGTCTGTAGGGTTCCGTAGGGGTCTGTAGGGTTCCGTAGGCACCTGCAGTGTTCTGTAGGAGCCCATAGGGTTTTAGTGAGGTTCCGTTGTGTTGCTAAGGGTCTTGTAGAGTGCTGTCGGGTCCTGGAGTATTCTGTAGGGTTCCAGAGGGGCTCGTAGGGTTCCGTCGAAATCTGTAGGGTTCCCTAGGGGCCCATAGAGTCCCGTAGATTGCCGTAGGGACCTGTAGGGTTGTGTAAGTGCTCGCAGGGGTTGGTAGGAGCTTGTAGGGTTCCATAAGTTTCCAGAGGGTTGTGTAGCGTTCCGTAGGGGCCTGTGGTGTTCCCTAAGGGCCTGTAGAGTCTCGTACGGTTCCGTAGGGGCCTGTGGTGTTCCCTAGGGGCCTGTAGAGTCTCGTACAGTTCCGTAGGGTCCTGTAGGTTTCCATAAGTGCCCGCAGAGGTCTGAAGGGGCCCGTACTGTTCCGTAAGGATCCATAGGGCTCCGTAGAGCTTCGTAGGTTCCCTAGAGGCCTGTGGAGTACCGCAGGAGCCAGTAGTGTTCTGTAGGGGCCCGTAGGGTTCCTTCCATAGGGGCTGGCAGTGTTCCGTAGGGTCCTCTAGGGTTGTTTAAGTGCCCGCAGAAGTCTGTAGGAGTCTGTGGGATTCTGTAAGGTTCCGGAGGGTTCTGCAGGGTTCCGTAGGGGCCCGTAGAGTTCCGTAGTGGCTGGTAAAGTTCCGTAGGGCCCTGTGGGGTTCTGTATGGACCTGTAGGGTTCCGTAGGGGCCTGCAGTGTTCTGTAAGTGCCCGTAGGTGTCTGTAGGGTTCCGTAGGCACCTGCAGTATTCTGTAGGAGCCCATAGGGTTTTAGTGAGGTTCCGTTGTGTTGCTAAGGGTCTTGTAGAGTGCTGTCGGGTCCTGGAGTTTTCTGTAGGGTTCCAGAGGGGCTGGTAGGGTTCCGTCGAAATCTGAAGAGTTCCCTAGGGGCGCATAGAGTCCCATAGATTTCCGTAGGGGCCTGTAGGGTTGTGTAAGTGCTCGCAGGGGTTGGTAGGAGCTTGTAGGGTGCCATATGTTTCCGGAGGGTTGTGTAGGGTTCCGTAGGGGCCTGTGGTGTTCCCTAGGGGCCTGTAGAGTCTCGTACAGTTTCGGTAGGGTCCTGTAGGTTTCCATAAGCGCCCGCAGAGGTCTGAAGGGGCCCGTACTGTTCCGTAAGGATCCATAGGGCTCCGTAGAGCTTCGTAGGTTCCCTAGAGGCCTGTGGAGTACCGTAGGAGCCAGTAGTGTTCCGTAGGGTCCTCTAGGGTTGAGTAAGTGCCCGCAGGAGTCTGTAGGAATCCGTGGGATTCTGTAAGGTTCTGGAGGGTTCTGCAGGGTTCCGTAGGGGCCCGTAGAGTTCCGTAGTGGCTGGTAAAGTTCCCTAGGGCCCTGTACCGTTCCGTAACTGCCTGCAAGGGTCTTTAGGCTTCCGTAGGGGCTGGTAGGGTTCCATAAAGTTCCGTGGGTTCCTGCAGAGTTCTGCAAGTGCCCGCAAGGGCCTCTAGGGGCGCACAGTGTTTCTGCCAGGTTCCGTAGAGTTCCGTAGGGGCCATATTTTTCTGTAGTGGCTGGTAGTATTCTGTAGGGGTCTGTAGGTTTCCGTAGGCGGCTACAGTGTTCTGTAGGAGCCCATAGGGTTTTAGTGAGGTTCCGTTGTGTTGCTAAGGGTCTTGTAGAGTGCTGTCGGGTCCTGGAGTATTCTGTAGGGTTCCAGAGGGGCTCGTAGGGTTCCATCGAAATCTATAGGGTTCCCTAGGGGCCCATAGAGTCCCGTAGATTTCCGTAGGGACCTGTAGGGTTGTGTAAGTGCCTGCAGAAGTCTGTAGGAGTCTGTGGGATTCTGTAAGGTTCCGGAGGGTTCTGCAGGGTTCCGTAGGGGCCCGTAGAGTTCCGTAGTGGCTGGTAAAGTTCCGTAGGGCCCTGTGGGGTTCTGTATGGACCTGTAGGGTTCCGTAGGGGCCTGCAGGGTTCCGTAAGTGCCCGCAGGTGTCTGTAGGGTTCCGTAGGGGTCTGTAGGGTTCCGTAGGCACCTGCAGTGTTCTGTAGGAGCCCATAGGGTTTTAGTGAGGTTCCGTTGTGTTGCTAAGGGTCTTGTAGAGTGCTGTCGGGTCCTGGAGTATTCTGTAGGGTTCCAGAGGGCCTCATAGGGTTCCATCGAAATCTATAGGGTTCCCTAGGGGCCCGTGGAGTCCCGTAGATTTCCGTAGGGACCTGTAGGGTTGTGTAAGTGCTCGCAGGGGTTGGTAGGAGCTTGTAGGGTTCCATAAGTTTCCAGAGGGTTGTGTAGCGTTCCGTAGGGGCCTGTGGTGTTCCCTAGGGGCCTGTAGAGTCTCATACGGTTCCGTAGGGGCCTGTGGTGTTCCCTAGGGGCCTGTAGAGTCTCGTACAGTTCCGTAGGGTCCTGTAGGTTTCCATAAGTGCCCGCAGAGGTCTGAAGGGGCCCGTACTGTTCCGTAAGGATCCATAGGGCTCCGTAGAGCTTCGTAGGTTCCCTAGAGGCCTGTGGAGTACCGCAGGAGCCAGTAGTGTTCTGTAGGGGCCCGTAGGGTTCCTTCCATAGGGGCTGGCAGTGTTCCGTAGGGTCCTCTAGGGTTGTTTAAGTGCCCGCAGAAGTCTGTAGGAGTCTGTGGGATTCTGTAAGGTTCCGGAGGGTTCTGCAGGGTTCAGTAGGGGCCCGTAGAGTTCCGTAGTGGCTGGTAAAGTTCCGTAAGGCCCTGTGGGGTTCTGTATGGACCTGTAGGGTTCCGTAGGGGCCTGCAGTGTTCTGTAAGTGCCCGTAGGTGTCTGTAGGGTTCCGTAGGCACCTGCAGTATTCTGTAGGAGCCCATAGGGTTTTAGTGAGGTTCCGTTGTGTTGCTAAGGGTCTTGTAGAGTGCTGTCGGGTCCTGGAGTATTCTGTAGGGTTCCAGAGGGGCTGGTAGGGTTCCGTCGAAATCTGAAGGGTTCCCTAGGGGCCCGTAGAGTCCCATGGATTTCTGTAGGGGCCTGTAGGGTTGTGTAAGTGCCCGCAGGGGTTGGTAGGAGCTTGTAGGGTGCCATATGTTTCCGGAGGGTTGTGTAGGGTTCTGTAGGGGCCTGTGGTGTTCCCTAAGGGCCTGTAGAGTCTCGTACAGTTTGGGTAGGGTCCTGTAGGTTTCCATAAGCGCCCGCAGAGGTCTGAAGGGGCCCGTACTGTTCCGTAAGGATCCATAGGGTTCCGTAGAGCTTCGTAGGTTCCCTAGAGGCCTGTGGAGTACCGTAGGAGCCAGTAGTGTTCCGTAGGGTCCTCTAGGGTTGAGTAAGTGCCCGCAGGAGTCTGTAGGAATCCGTGGGATTCTGTAAGGTTCTGTAAGGTTCTTCAGGGTTCCGTAGGGGCCCGTAGAGTTCCGTAGTGGCTGGTAAAGTTCCCTAGGGCCCTGTACCGTTCCGTAACTGCCTGCAAGGGTCTTTAGGCTTCCGTAGGGGCTGGTAGGGTTCCATAAAGTTCCGTGGGTTCCTGCAGAGTTCTGCAAGTGCCCGCAAGGGCCTCTAGGGGCGCACAGTGTTTCTGCCAGGTTCCGTAGAGTTCCGTAGGGGCCATATTTTTCTGTAGTGGCTGGTAGTATTCTGTAGGGGTCTGTAGGTTTCCGTAGGCGCCTACAGTGTTCTGTAGGAGCCCATAGGGTTTTAGTGAGGTTCCGTTGTGTTGCTAAGGGTCTTGTAGAGTGCTGTCGGGTCCTGGAGTATTCTGTAGGGTTCCAGAGGGGCTCGTAGGGTTCCATCGAAATCTATAGGGTTCCCTAGGGGCCCATAGAGTCCCGTAGATTTCCGTAGGGACCTGTAGGGTTGTGTAAGTGCCTGCAGAAGTCTGTAGGAGTCTGTGGGATTCTGTAAGGTTCCGGAGGGTTCTGCAGGGTTCCGTAGGGGCCCGTAGAGTTCCGTAGTGGCTGGTAAAGTTCCGTAGGGCCCTGTGGGGTTCTGTATGGACCTGTAGGGTTCCGGAGGGTTCTGCAGGGTTCCGTAAGTGCCCGCAGGTGTCTGTAGGGTTCCGTAGGGGTCTGTAGGGTTCCGTAGGCACCTGCAGTGTTCTGTAGGAGCCCATAGGGTTTTAGTGAGGTTCCGTTGTGTTGCTAAGGGTCTTGTAGAGTGCTGTCGGGTCCTGGAGTATTCTGTAGGGTTCCAGAGGGGCTCGTAGGGTTCCGTCGAAATCTGTAGGGTTCCCTAGGGGCCCATAGAGTCCCGTAGATTGCCGTAGGGACCTGTAGGGTTGTGTAAGTGCTCGCAGGGGTTGGTAGGAGCTTGTAGGGTTCCATAAGTTTCCAGAGGGTTGTGTAGCGTTCCGTAGGGGCCTGTGGTGTTCCCTAAGGGCCTGTAGAGTCTCGTACGGTTCCGTAGGGGCCTGTGGTGTTCCCTAGGGGCCTGTAGAGTCTCGTACAGTTCCGTAGGGTCCTGTAGGTTTCCATAAGTGCCCGCAGAGGTCTGAAGGGGCCCGTACTGTTCCGTAAGGATCCATAGGGCTCCGTAGAGCTTCGTAGGTTCCCTAGAGGCCTGTGGAGTACCGCAGGAGCCAGTAGTGTTCTGTAGGGGCCCGTAGGGTTCCTTCCATAGGGGCTGGCAGTGTTCCGTAGGGTCCTCTAGGGTTGTTTAAGTGCCCGCAGAAGTCTGTAGGAGTCTGTGGGATTCTGTAAGGTTCCGGAGGGTTCTGCAGGGTTCCGTAGGGGCCCGTAGAGTTCCGTAGTGGCTGGTAAAGTTCCGTAGGGCCCTGTGGGGTTCTGTATGGACCTGTAGGGTTCCGTAGGGGCCTGCAGTGTTCTGTAAGTGCCCGTAGGTGTCTGTAGGGTTCCGTAGGCACCTGCAGTATTCTGTAGGAGCCCATAGGGTTTTAGTGAGGTTCCGTTGTGTTGCTAAGGGTCTTGTAGAGTGCTGTCGGGTCCTGGAGTTTTCTGTAGGGTTCCAGAGGGGCTGGTAGGGTTCCGTCGAAATCTGAAGAGTTCCCTAGGGGCGCATAGAGTCCCATAGATTTCCGTAGGGGCCTGTAGGGTTGTGTAAGTGCCCGCAGGGGTTGGTAGGAGCTTGTAGGGTGCCATATGTTTCCGGAGGGTTGTGTAGGGTTCCGTAGGGGCCTGTGGTGTTCCCTAGGGGCCTGTAGAGTCTCGTACAGTTTCGGTAGGGTCCTGTAGGTTTCCATAAGCGCCCGCAGAGGTCTGAAGGGGCCCGTACTGTTCCGTAAGGATCCATAGGGCTCCGTAGAGCTTCGTAGGTTCCCTAGAGGCCTGTGGAGTACCGTAGGAGCCAGTAGTGTTCCGTAGGGTCCTCTAGGGTTGAGTAAGTGTCCGCAGGAGTCTGTAGGAATCCGTGGGATTCTGTAAGGTTCTGGAGGGTTCTGCAGGGTTCCGTAGGGGCCCGTAGAGTTCCGTAGTGGCTGGTAAAGTTCCCTAGGGCCCTGTACCGTTCCGTAACTGCCTGCAAGGGTCTTTAGGCTTCCGTAGGGGCTGGTAGGGTTCCATAAAGTTCCGTGGGTTCCTGCAGAGTTCTGCAAGTGCCCGCAAGGGCCTGTAGGGGCGCACAGTGTTTCTGCCAGGTTCCGTAGAGTTCCGTAGGGGCCATATTTTTCTGTAGTGGCTGGTAGTATTCTGTAGGGGTCTGTAGGTTTCCGTAGGCGCCTACAGTGTTCTGTAGGAGCCCATAGGGTTTTAGTGAGGTTCCGTTGTGTTGCTAAGGGTCTTGTAGAGTGCTGTCGGGTCCTGGAGTATTCTGTAGGGTTCCAGAGGGGCTCGTAGGGTTCCATCGAAATCTATAGGGTTCCCTAGGGGCCCATAGAGTCCCGTAGATTTCCGTAGGGACCTGTAGGGTTGTGTAAGTGCCCGCAGAAGTCTGTAGGAGTCTGTGGGATTCTGTAAGGTTCCGGAGGGTTCTGCAGGGTTCCGTAGGGGCCCGTAGAGTTCCGTAGTGGCTGGTAAAGTTCCGTAGGGCCCTGTGGGGTTCTGTATGGACCTGTAGGGTTCCGTAGGGGCCTGCAGGGTTCCGTAAGTGCCCGCAGGTGTCTGTAGGGTTCCGTAGGGGTCTGTAGGGTTCCGTAGGCACCTGCAGTGTTCTGTAGGAGCCCATAGGGTTTTAGTGAGGTTCCGTTGTGTTGCTAAGGGTCTTGTAGAGTGCTGTCGGGTCCTGGAGTATTCTGTAGGGTTCCAGAGGGCCTCATAGGGTTCCATCGAAATCTATAGGGTTCCCTAGGGGCCCGTGGAGTCCCGTAGATTTCCGTAGGGACCTGTAGGGTTGTGTAAGTGCTCGCAGGGGTTGGTAGGAGCTTGTAGGGTTCCATAAGTTTCCAGAGGGTTGTGTAGGGTTTAGTAGGGGCCTGTGGTGTTCCCTAGGGGCCTGTAGAGTCTCATACGGTTCCGTAGGGGCCTGTGGTGTTCCCTAGGGGCCTGTAGAGTCTCGTACAGTTCCGTAGGGTCCTGTAGGTTTCCATAAGTGCCCGCAGAGGTCTGAAGGGGCCCGTACTGTTCCGTAAGGATCCATAGGGCTCCGTAGAGCTTCGTAGGTTCCCTAGAGGCCTGTGGAGTACCGCAGGAGCCAGTAGTGTTCTGTAGGGGCCCGTAGGGTTCCTTCCATAGGGGCTGGCAGTGTTCCGTAGGGTCCTCTAGGGTTGTTTAAGTGCCCGCAGAAGTCTGTAGGAGTCTGTGGGATTCTGTAAGGTTCCGGAGGGTTCTGCAGGGTTCAGTAGGGGCCCGTAGAGTTCCGTAGTGGCTGGTAAAGTTCCGTAAGGCCCTGTGGGGTTCTGTATGGACCTGTAGGGTTCCGTAGGGGCCTGCAGTGTTCTGTAAGTGCCCGTAGGTGTCTGTAGGGTTTCGTAGGCACCTGCAGTATTCTGTAGGAGCCCATAGGGTTTTAGTGAGGTTCCGTTGTGTTGCTAAGGGTCTTGTAGAGTGCTGTCGGGTCCTGGAGTATTCTGTAGGGTTCCAGAGGGGCTGGTAGGGTTCCGTCGAAATCTGAAGGGTTCCCTAGGGGCCCGTAGAGTCCCATGGATTTCTGTAGGGGCCTGTAGGGTTGTGTAAGTGCCCGCAGGGGTTGGTAGGAGCTTGTAGGGTGCCATATGTTTCCGGAGGGTTGTGTAGGGTTCCGTAGGGGCCTGTGGTGTTCCCTAAGGGCCTGTAGAGTCTCGTACAGTTTGGGTAGGGTCCTGTAGGTTTCCATAAGCGCCCGCAGAGGTCTGAAGGGGCCCGTACTGTTCTGTAAGGATCCATAGGGTTCCGTAGAGCTTCGTAGGTTCCCTAGAGGCCTGTGGAGTACCGTAGGAGCCAGTAGTGTTCCGTAGGGTCCTCTAGGGTTGAGTAAGTGCCCGCAGGAGTCTGTAGGAATCCGTGGGATTCTGTAAGGTTCTGTAAGGTTCTTCAGGGTTCCGTAGGGGCCCGTAGAGTTCCGTAGTGGCTGGTAAAGTTCCCTAGGGCCCTGTACCGTTCCGTAACTGCCTGCAAGGGTCTTTAGGCTTCCGTAGGGGCTGGTAGGGTTCCATAAAGTTCCGTGGGTTCCTGCAGAGTTCTGCAAGTGCCCGCAAGGGCCTGTAGGGGCCCACAGTGTTTCTGCCAGGTTCCGTAGAGTTCCGTAGGGGCCATATTTTTCTGTAGTGGCTGGTAGTATTCTGTAGGGGTCTGTAGGTTTCCGTAGGCACCTACAGTGTTCTGTAGGAGCCCATAGGGTTTTAGTGAGGTTCCGTTGTGTTGCTAAGGGTCTTGTAGAGTGCTGTCGGGTCCTGGAGTATTCTGTAGGGTTCCAGAGGGGCTCGTAGGGTTCCGTCGAAATCTGTAGGGTTCCCTAGGGGCCCATAGAGTCCCGTAGATTGCTGTAGGGACCTGTAGGGTTGTGTAAGTGCTCGCAGGGGTTGGTAGGAGCTTGTAGGGTTCCATAAGTTTCCAGAGGGTTGTGTAGGGTTCCATAGGGGCCTGTGGTGTTCCCTAAGGGCCTGTAGAGTCTCGTACGGTTCCGTAGGGGCCTGTGGTGTTCCCTAGGGGCCTGTAGAGTCTCGTACAGTTCCGTAGGGTCCTGTAGGTTTCCATAAGCGCCCGCAGAGGTCTGAAGGGGCCCGTACTGTTCCGTAAGGATCCATAGGGCTCCGTAGAGCTTCGTAGGTTCCCTAGAGGCCTGTGGAGTACCGCAGGAGCCAGTAGTGTTCTGTAGGGGCCCGTAGGGTTCCTTCCATAGGGGCTGGCAGTGTTCCGTAGGGTCCTCTAGGGTTGAGTAAGTGCCCGCAGGAGTCTGTAGGAATCCGTGGGATTCTGTAAGGTTCTGGAGGGTTCTGCAGGGTTCCGTAGGGGCCCGTAGAGTTCCGTAGTGGCTGGTAAAGTTCCCTAGGGCCCTGTACCGTTCCGTAACTGCCTGCAAGGGTCTTTAGGCTTCCGTAGGGGCTGGTAGGGTTCCATAAAGTTCCGTGGGTTCCTGCAGAGTTCTGCAAGTGCCCGCAAGGGCCTGTAGGGGCGCACAGTGTTTCTGCCAGGTTCCGTAGAGTTCCGTAGGGGCCATATTTTTCTGTAGTGGCTGGTAGTATTCTGTAGGGGTCTGTAGGTTTCCGTAGGCGCCTACAGTGTTCTGTAGGAGCCCATAGGGTTTTAGTGAGGTTCCGTTGTGTTGCTAAGGGTCTTGTAGAGTGCTGTCGGGTCCTGGAGTATTCTGTAGGGTTCCAGAGGGGCTCGTAGGGTTCCATCGAAATCTATAGGGTTCCCTAGGGGCCCATAGAGTCCCGTAGATTTCCGTAGGGACCTGTAGGGTTGTGTAAGTGCCCGCAGAAGTCTGTAGGAGTCTGTGGGATTCTGTAAGGTTCCGGAGGGTTCTGCAGGGTTCCGTAGGGGCCCGTAGAGTTCCGTAGTGGCTGGTAAAGTTCCGTAGGGCCCTGTGGGGTTCTGTATGGACCTGTAGGGTTCCGTAGGGGCCTGCAGGGTTCCGTAAGTGCCCGCAGGTGTCTGTAGGGTTCCGTAGGGGTCTGTAGGGTTCCGTAGGCACCTGCAGTGTTCTGTAGGAGCCCATAGGGTTTTAGTGAGGTTCCGTTGTGTTGCTAAGGGTCTTGTAGAGTGCTGTCGGGTCCTGGAGTATTCTGTAGGGTTCCAGAGGGCCTCATAGGGTTCCATCGAAATCTATAGGGTTCCCTAGGGGCCCGTGGAGTCCCGTAGATTTCCGTAGGGACCTGTAGGGTTGTGTAAGTGCTCGCAGGGGTTGGTAGGAGCTTGTAGGGTTCCATAAGTTTCCAGAGGGTTGTGTAGGGTTTAGTAGGGGCCTGTGGTGTTCCCTAGGGGCCTGTAGAGTCTCATACGGTTCCGTAGGGGCCTGTGGTGTTCCCTAGGGGCCTGTAGAGTCTCGTACAGTTCCGTAGGGTCCTGTAGGTTTCCATAAGTGCCCGCAGAGGTCTGAAGGGGCCCGTACTGTTCCGTAAGGATCCATAGGGCTCCGTAGAGCTTCGTAGGTTCCCTAGAGGCCTGTGGAGTACCGCAGGAGCCAGTAGTGTTCTGTAGGGGCCCGTAGGGTTCCTTCCATAGGGGCTGGCAGTGTTCCGTAGGGTCCTCTAGGGTTGTTTAAGTGCCCGCAGAAGTCTGTAGGAGTCTGTGGGATTCTGTAAGGTTCCGGAGGGTTCTGCAGGGTTCAGTAGGGGCCCGTAGAGTTCCGTAGTGGCTGGTAAAGTTCCGTAAGGCCCTGTGGGGTTCTGTATGGACCTGTAGGGTTCCGTAGGGGCCTGCAGTGTTCTGTAAGTGCCCGTAGGTGTCTGTAGGGTTTCGTAGGCACCTGCAGTATTCTGTAGGAGCCCATAGGGTTTTAGTGAGGTTCCGTTGTGTTGCTAAGGGTCTTGTAGAGTGCTGTCGGGTCCTGGAGTATTCTGTAGGGTTCCAGAGGGGCTGGTAGGGTTCCGTCGAAATCTGAAGGGTTCCCTAGGGGCCCGTAGAGTCCCATGGATTTCTGTAGGGGCCTGTAGGGTTGTGTAAGTGCCCGCAGGGGTTGGTAGGAGCTTGTAGGGTGCCATATGTTTCCGGAGGGTTGTGTAGGGTTCCGTAGGGGCCTGTGGTGTTCCCTAAGGGCCTGTAGAGTCTCGTACAGTTTGGGTAGGGTCCTGTAGGTTTCCATAAGCGCCCGCAGAGGTCTGAAGGGGCCCGTACTGTTCTGTAAGGATCCATAGGGTTCCGTAGAGCTTCGTAGGTTCCCTAGAGGCCTGTGGAGTACCGTAGGAGCCAGTAGTGTTCCGTAGGGTCCTCTAGGGTTGAGTAAGTGCCCGCAGGAGTCTGTAGGAATCCGTGGGATTCTGTAAGGTTCTGTAAGGTTCTTCAGGGTTCCGTAGGGGCCCGTAGAGTTCCGTAGTGGCTGGTAAAGTTCCCTAGGGCCCTGTACCGTTCCGTAACTGCCTGCAAGGGTCTTTAGGCTTCCGTAGGGGCTGGTAGGGTTCCATAAAGTTCCGTGGGTTCCTGCAGAGTTCTGCAAGTGCCCGCAAGGGCCTGTAGGGGCCCACAGTGTTTCTGCCAGGTTCCGTAGAGTTCCGTAGGGGCCATATTTTTCTGTAGTGGCTGGTAGTATTCTGTAGGGGTCTGTAGGTTTCCGTAGGCACCTACAGTGTTCTGTAGGAGCCCATAGGGTTTTAGTGAGGTTCCGTTGTGTTGCTAAGGGTCTTGTAGAGTGCTGTCGGGTCCTGGAGTATTCTGTAGGGTTCCAGAGGGGCTCGTAGGGTTCCGTCGAAATCTGTAGGGTTCCCTAGGGGCCCATAGAGTCCCGTAGATTGCTGTAGGGACCTGTAGGGTTGTGTAAGTGCTCGCAGGGGTTGGTAGGAGCTTGTAGGGTTCCATAAGTTTCCAGAGGGTTGTGTAGGGTTCCATAGGGGCCTGTGGTGTTCCCTAAGGGCCTGTAGAGTCTCGTACGGTTCCGTAGGGGCCTGTGGTGTTCCCTAGGGGCCTGTAGAGTCTCGTACAGTTCCGTAGGGTCCTGTAGGTTTCCATAAGCGCCCGCAGAGGTCTGAAGGGGCCCGTACTGTTCCGTAAGGATCCATAGGGCTCCGTAGAGCTTCGTAGGTTCCCTAGAGGCCTGTGGAGTACCGCAGGAGCCAGTAGTGTTCTGTAGGGGCCCGTAGGGTTCCTTCCATAGGGGCTGGCAGTGTTCCGTAGGGTCCTCTAGGGTTGAGTAAGTGCCCGCAGGAGTCTGTAGGAATCCGTGGGATTCTGTAAGGTTCTGGAGGGTTCTGCAGGGTTCCGTAGGGGCCCGTAGAGTTCCGTAGTGGCTGGTAAAGTTCCCTAGGGCCCTGTACCGTTCCGTAACTGCCTGCAAGGGTCTTTAGGCTTCCGTAGGGGCTGGTAGGGTTCCATAAAGTTCCGTGGGTTCCTGCAGAGTTCTGCAAGTGCCCGCAAGGGCCTCTAGGGGCGCACAGTGTTTCTGCCAGGTTCCGTAGAGTTCCGTAGGGGCCATATTTTTCTGCAGTGGCTGGTAGTATTCTGTAGGGGTCTGTAGGTTTCCGTAGGCGCCTACAGTGTTCTGTAGGAGCCCATAGGGTTTTAGTGAGGTTCCGTTGTGTTGCTAAGGGTCTTGTAGAGTGCTGTCGGGTCCTGGAGTATTCTGTAGGGTTCCAGAGGGGCTCGTAGGGTTCCATCGAAATCTATAGGGTTCCCTAGGGGCCCATAGAGTCCCGTAGATTTCCGTAGGGACCTGTAGGGTTGTGTAAGTGCCCGCAGAAGTCTGTAGGAGTCTGTGGGATTCTGTAAGGTTCCGGAGGGTTCTGCAGGGTTCCGTAGGGGCCCGTAGAGTTCCGTAGTGGCTGGTAAAGTTCCGTAGGGCCCTGTGGGGTTCTGTATGGACCTGTAGGGTTCCGTAGGGGTCTGTAGGGTTCCGTAGGCACCTGCAGTGTTCTGTAGGAGCCCATAGGGTTTTAGTGAGGTTCCGTTGTGTTGCTAAGGGTCTTGTAGAGTGCTGTCGGGTCCTGGAGTATTCTGTAGGGTTCCAGAGGGCCTCATAGGGTTCCATCGAAATCTATAGGGTTCCCTAGGGGCCCGTAGAGTCCCGTAGATTTCCGTAGGGACCTGTAGGGTTGTGTAAGTGCTCGCAGGGGTTGGTAGGAGCTTGTAGGGTTCCATAAGTTTCCAGAGGGTTGTGTAGGGTTCCGTAGGGGCCTGTGGTGTTCCCTAGGGGCCTGTAGAGTCTCGTACGGTTCCGTAGGGGCCTGTGGTGTTCCCTAGGGGCCTGTAGAGTCTCGTACAGTTCCGTAGGGTCCTGTAGGTTTCCATAAGTGCCCGCAGAGGTCTGAAGGGGCCCGTACTGTTCCGTAAGGATCCATAGGGTTCCGTAGAGCTTCGTAGGTTCCCTAGAGGCCTGTGGAGTACCGTAGGAGCCAGTAGTGTTCCGTAGGGTCCTCTAGGGTTGAGTAAGTGCCCGCAGGAGTCTGTAGGAATCCGTGGGATTCTGTAAGGTTCTGGAGGGTTCTGCAGGGTTCCGTAGGGGCCCGTAGAGTTCCGTAGTGGCTGGTAAAGTTCCCTAGGGCCCTGTACCGTTCCGTAACTGCCTGCAAGGGTCTTTAGGCTTCCGTAGGGGCTGGTAGGGTTCCATAAAGTTCCGTGGGTTCCTGCAGAGTTCTGCAAGTGCCCGCAAGGGCCTGTAGGGGCGCACAGTGTTTCTGCCAGGTTCCGTAGAGTTCCGTAGGGGCCATATTTTTCTGTAGTGGCTGGTAGTATTCTGTAGGGGTCTGTAGGTTTCCGTAGGCGGCTACAGTGTTCTGTAGGAGCCCATAGGGTTTTAGTGAGGTTCCGTTGTGTTGCTAAGGGTCTTGTAGAGTGCTGTCGGGTCCTGGAGTATTCTGTAGGGTTCCAGAGGGCCTCATAGGGTTCCATCGAAATCTATAGGGTTCCCTAGGGGCCCATAGAGTCCCGTAGATTTCCGTAGGGACCTGTAGGGTTGTGTAAGTGCTCGCAGGGGTTGGTAGGAGCTTGTAGGGTTCCATAAGTTTCCAGAGGGTTGTGTAGGGTTCCGTAGGGGCCTGTGGTGTTCCCTAAGGGCCTGTAGAGTCTCATACGGTTCCGTAGGGGCCTGTGGTGTTCCCTAGGGGCCTGTAGAGTCTCGTACAGTTCCGTAGGGTCCTGTAGGTTTCCATAAGTGCCCGCAGAGGTCTGAAGGGGCCCGTACTGTTCCGTAAGGATCCATAGGGTTCCGTAGAGCTTCGTAGGTTCCCTAGAGGCCTGTGGAGTACCGTAGGAGCCAGTAGTGTTCCGTAGGGTCCTCTAGGGTTGAGTAAGTGCCCGCAGGAGTCTGTAGGAATCCGTGGGATTCTGTAAGGTTCTGGAGGGTTCTGCAGGGTTCCGTAGGGGCCCGTAGAGTTCCGTAGTGGCTGGTAAAGTTCCCTAGGGCCCTGTACCGTTCCGTAACTGCCTGCAAGGGTCTTTAGGCTTCCGTAGGGGCTGGTAGGGTTCCATAAAGTTCCGTGGGTTCCTGCAGAGTTCTGCAAGTGCCCGCAAGGGCCTGTAGGGGCGCACAGTGTTTCTGCAGGTTCCGTAGAGTTCCGTAGGGGCCATATTTTTCTGTAGTGGCTGGTAGTATTCTGTAGGGGTCTGTAGGGTTCCGTAGGCGCCTACAGTGTTCTGTAGGAGCCCATAGGGTTTTAGTGAGGTTCCGTTGTGTTGCTAAGGGTCTTGTAGAGTGCTGTTGGGTCCTGGAGTATTCTGTAGGGTCCCAGAGGGGCTCGTAGGGTTCCGTCGAAATCTGTAGGGTTCCCTAGGGGCCCATAGAGTCCCGTAGATTGCCGTAGGGACCTGTAGGGTTGTGTAAGTGCTCGCAGGGGTTGGTAGGAGCTTGTAGGGTTCCATAAGTTTCCAGAGGGTTGTGTAGGGTTCCGTAGGGGCCTGTGGTGTTCCCTAGGGGCCTGTAGAGTCTCGTACGGTTCCGTAGGGGCCTGTGGTGTTCCCTAGGGGCCTGTAGAGTCTCGTACAGTTCCGTAGGGTCCTGTAGGTTTCCATAAGCGCCCGCAGAGGTCTGAAGGGGCCCGTACTGTTCCGTAAGGATCCATAGGGCTCCGTAGAGCTTTGTAGGTTCCCTAGAGGCCTGTGGAGTACCGCAGGAGCCAGTAGTGTTCTGTAGGGGCCCGTAGGGTTCCTTCCATAGGAGCTGGCAGTGTTCCGTAGGGTCCTCTAGGGTTGAGTAAGTGCCCGCAGAAGTCTGTAGGAATCCGTGGGATTCTGTAAGGTTCTGGAGGGTTCTGCAGGGTTCCGTAGGGGCCCATAGAGTTCCGTAGTGGCTGGTAAAGTTCCCTAGGGCCCTGTACCGTTCCGTAACTGCCTGCAAGGGTCTTTAGGCTTCCGTAGGGGCTGGTAGGGTTCCATAAAGTTCCGTGGGTTCCTGCAGAGTTCTGCAAGTGCCCGCAAGGGCCTCTAGGGGCGCACAGTGTTTCTGCCAGGTTCCGTAGAGTTCCGTAGGGGCCATATTTTTCTGTAGTGGCTGTGGTAGTATTCTGTAGGGGTCTGTAGGTTTCCGTAGGCGGCTACAGTGTTCTGTAGGAGCCCATAGGGTTTTAGTGAGGTTCCGTTGTGTTGCTAAGGGTCTTGTAGAGTGCTGTCGGGTCCTGGAGTATTCTGTAGGGTTCCAGAGGGCCTCATAGGGTTCCATCGAAATCTATAGGGTTCCCTAGGGGCCCATAGAGTCCCGTAGATTGCCGTAGGGACCTGTAGGGTTGTGTAAGTGCTCGCAGGGGTTGGTAGGAGCTTGTAGGGTTCCATAAGTTTCCAGAGGGTTGTGTAGGGTTCCGTAGGGGCCTGTGGTGTTCCCTAGGGGCCTGTAGAGTCTCATACGGTTCCGTAGGGGCCTGTGGTGTTCCCTAGGGGCCTGTAGAGTCTCGTACAGTTCCGTAGGGTCCTGTAGGTTTCCATAAGTGCCCGCAGAGGTCTGAAGGGGCCCGTACTGTTCCGTAAGGATCCATAGGGTTCCGTAGAGCTTCGTAGGTTCCCTAGAGGCCTGTGGAGTACCGTAGGAGCCAGTAGTGTTCCGTAGGGTCCTCTAGGGTTGAGTAAGTGCCCGCAGGAGTCTGTAGGAATCCGTGGGATTCTGTAAGGTTCTGGAGGGTTCTGCAGGGTTCCGTAGGGGCCCGTAGAGTTCCGTAGTGGCTGGTAAAGTTCCCTAGGGCCCTGTACCGTTCCGTAACTGCCTGCAAGGGTCTTTAGGCTTCCGTAGGGGCTGGTAGGGTTCCATAAAGTTCCGTGGGTTCCTGCAGAGTTCTGCAAGTGCCCGCAAGGGCCTCTAGGGGCGCACAGTGTTTCTGCCAGGTTCCGTAGAGTTCCGTAGGGGCCATATTTTTCTGTAGTGGCTGGTAGTATTCTGTAGGGGTCTGTAGGTTTCCGTAGGCGGCTACAGTGTTCTGTAGGAGCCCATAGGGTTTTAGTGAGGTTCCGTTGTGTTGCTAAGGGTCTTGTAGAGTGCTGTTGGGTCCTGGAGTATTCTGTAGGGTCCCAGAGGGGCTCGTAGGGTTCCGTCGAAATCTGTAGGGTTCCCTAGGGGCCCATAGAGTCCCGTAGATTGCCGTAGGGACCTGTAGGGTTGTGTAAGTGCTCGCAGGGGTTGGTAGGAGCTTGTAGGGTTCCATAAGTTTCCAGAGGGTTGTGTAGGGTTCCGTAGGGGCCTGTGGTGTTCCCTAGGGGCCTGTAGAGTCTCGTACGGTTCCGTAGGGGCCTGTGGTGTTCCCTAGGGGCCTGTAGAGTCTCGTACAGTTCCGTAGGGTCCTGTAGGTTTCCATAAGCGCCCGCAGAGGTCTGAAGGGGCCCGTACTGTTCCGTAAGGATCCATAGGGCTCCGTAGAGCTTTGTAGGTTCCCTAGAGGCCTGTGGAGTACCGCAGGAGCCAGTAGTGTTCTGTAGGGGCCCGTAGGGTTCCTTCCATAGGAGCTGGCAGTGTTCCGTAGGGTCCTCTAGGGTTGAGTAAGTGCCCGCAGGAGTCTGTAGGAATCCGTGGGATTCTGTAAGGTTCTGGAGGGTTCTGCAGGGTTCCGTAGGGGCCCGTAGAGTTCCGTAGTGGCTGGTAAAGTTCCCTAGGGCCCTGTACCGTTCCGTAACTGCCTGCAAGGGTCTTTAGGCTTCCGTAGGGGCTGGTAGGGTTCCATAAAGTTCCGTGGGTTCCTGCAGAGTTCTGCAAGTGCCCGCAAGGGCCTGTAGGGGCGCACAGTGTTTCTGCCAGGTTCCGTAGAGTTCCGTAGGGGCCATATTTTTCTGTAGTGGCTGGTAGTATTCTGTAGGGGTCTGTAGGTTTCCGTAGGCGGCTACAGTGTTCTGTAGGAGCCCATAGGGTTTTAGTGAGGTTCCGTTGTGTTGCTAAGGGTCTTGTAGAGTGCTGTCGGGTCCTGGAGTATTCTGTAGGGTTCCAGAGGGGCTCGTAGGGTTCCATCGAAATCTATAGGGTTCCCTAGGGGCCCATAGAGTCCCGTAGATTTCCGTAGGGACCTGTAGGGTTGTGTAAGTGCCCGCAGAAGTCTGTAGGAGTCTGTGGGATTCTGTAAGGTTCCGGAGGGTTCTGCAGGGTTCCGTAGGGACCCGTAGAGTTCCGTAGTGGCTGGTAAATTTCCATAGGGCCCTGTGGGGTTCTGTATGGACCTGTAGGGTTCCGTAGGGGCCTGCAGGGTTCCGTAAGTGCCCGCAGGTGTCTGTAGGGTTCCATAGGCACCTGCAGTGTTCTGTAGGAGCCCATAGGGTTTTAGTGAGGTTCCGTTGTGTTGCTAAGGGTCTTGTAGAGTGCTGTCGGGTCCTGGAGTATTCTGTAGGGTTCCAGAGGGCCTACTAGGGTTCCATCGAAATCTATAGGGTTCCCTAGGGGCCCATAGAGTCCCGTAGATTTCCGTAGGGACCTGTAGGGTTGTGTAAGTGCTCGCAGGGGTTGGTAGGAGCTTGTAGGGTTCCATAAGTTTCCAGAGGGTTGTGTAGGGTTCCGTAGTGGCCTGTGGTGTTCCCTAGGGGCCTGCAGAGTCTCATACGGTTCCGTAGGGGCCTGTGGTGTTCCCTAGGGGCCTGTAGAGTCTCGTACAGTTCCGTAGGGTCCTGTAGGTTTCCATAAGTGCCCGCAGAGGTCTGAAGGGGCCCGTACTGTTCCGTAAGGATCCATAGGGTTCCGTAGAGCTTCGTAGGTTACCTAGAGGCCTGTGGAGTACCGTAGGAGCCAGTAGTGTTCCGTAGGGTCCTCTAGGGTTGAGTAAGTGCCCGCAGGAGTCTGTAGGAATCCGTGGGATTCTGTAAGGTTCTGGAGGGTTCTGCAGGGTTCCGTAGGGGCCCGTAGAGTTCCGTAGTGGCTGGTAAAGTTCCCTAGGGCCCTGTACCGTTCCGTAACTGCCTGCAAGGGTCTTTAGGCTTCCGTAGGGGCTGGTAGGGTTCCATAAAGTTCCGTGGGTTCCTGCAGAGTTCTGCAAGTGCCCGCAAGGGCCTCTAGGGGCGCACAGTGTTTCTGCCAGGTTCCGTAGAGTTCCGTAGGGGCCATATTTTTCTGTAGTGGCTGGTAGTATTCTGTAGGGGTCTGTAGGTTTCCGTAGGCGGCTACAGTGTTCTGTAGGAGCCCATAGGGTTTTAGTGAGGTTCCGTTGTGTTGCTAAGGGTCTTGTAGAGTGCTGTTGGGTCCTGGAGTATTCTGTAGGGTCCCAGAGGGGCTCGTAGGGTTCCGTCGAAATCTGTAGGGTTCCCTAGGGGCCCATAGAGTCCCGTAGATTGCCGTAGGGACCTGTAGGGTTGTGTAAGTGCTCGCAGGGGTTGGTAGGAGCTTGTAGGGTTCCATAAGTTTCCAGAGGGTTGTGTAGGGTTCCGTAGGGGCCTGTGGTGTTCCCTAGGGGCCTGTAGAGTCTCGTACGGTTCCGTAGGGGCCTGTGGTGTTCCCTAGGGGCCTGTAGAGTCTCGTACAGTTCCGTAGGGTCCTGTAGGTTTCCATAAGCGCCCGCAGAGGTCTGAAGGGGCCCGTACTGTTCCGTAAGGATCCATAGGGCTCCGTAGAGCTTTGTAGGTTCCCTAGAGGCCTGTGGAGTACCGCAGGAGCCAGTAGTGTTCTGTAGGGGCCCGTAGGGTTCCTTCCATAGGAGCTGGCAGTGTTCCGTAGGGTCCTCTAGGGTTGAGTAAGTGCCCGCAGGAGTCTGTAGGAATCCGTGGGATTCTGTAAGGTTCTGGAGGGTTCTGCAGGGTTCCGTAGGGGCCCGTAGAGTTCCGTAGTGGCTGGTAAAGTTCCCTAGGGCCCTGTACCGTTCCGTAACTGCCTGCAAGGGTCTTTAGGCTTCCGTAGGGGCTGGTAGGGTTCCATAAAGTTCCGTGGGTTCCTGCAGAGTTCTGCAAGTGCCCGCAAGGGCCTGTAGGGGCGCACAGTGTTTCTGCCAGGTTCCGTAGAGTTCCGTAGGGGCCATATTTTTCTGTAGTGGCTGGTAGTATTCTGTAGGGGTCTGTAGGTTTCCGTAGGCGGCTACAGTGTTCTGTAGGAGCCCATAGGGTTTTAGTGAGGTTCCGTTGTGTTGCTAAGGGTCTTGTAGAGTGCTGTCGGGTCCTGGAGTATTCTGTAGGGTTCCAGAGGGGCTCGTAGGGTTCCATCGAAATCTATAGGGTTCCCTAGGGGCCCATAGAGTCCCGTAGATTTCCGTAGGGACCTGTAGGGTTGTGTAAGTGCCCGCAGAAGTCTGTAGGAGTCTGTGGGATTCTGTAAGGTTCCGGAGGGTTCTGCAGGGTTCCGTAGGGACCCGTAGAGTTCCGTAGTGGCTGGTAAATTTCCATAGGGCCCTGTGGGGTTCTGTATGGACCTGTAGGGTTCCGTAGGGGCCTGCAGGGTTCCGTAAGTGCCCGCAGGTGTCTGTAGGGTTCCATAGGCACCTGCAGTGTTCTGTAGGAGCCCATAGGGTTTTAGTGAGGTTCCGTTGTGTTGCTAAGGGTCTTGTAGAGTGCTGTCGGGTCCTGGAGTATTCTGTAGGGTTCCAGAGGGCCTACTAGGGTTCCATCGAAATCTATAGGGTTCCCTAGGGGCCCATAGAGTCCCGTAGATTTCCGTAGGGACCTGTAGGGTTGTGTAAGTGCTCGCAGGGGTTGGTAGGAGCTTGTAGGGTTCCATAAGTTTCCAGAGGGTTGTGTAGGGTTCCGTAGTGGCCTGTGGTGTTCCCTAGGGGCCTGCAGAGTCTCATACGGTTCCGTAGGGGCCTGTGGTGTTCCCTAGGGGCCTGTAGAGTCTCGTACAGTTCCGTAGGGTCCTGTAGGTTTCCATAAGTGCCCGCAGAGGTCTGAAGGGGCCCGTACTGTTCCGTAAGGATCCATAGGGTTCCGTAGAGCTTCGTAGGTTACCTAGAGGCCTGTGGAGTACCGTAGGAGCCAGTAGTGTTCCGTAGGGTCCTCTAGGGTTGTTTAAGTGCCCGCAGGAGTCTGTAGGAATCCGTGGGATTCTGTAAGGTTCTGGAGGGTTCTGCAGGGTTCCGTAGGGGCCCGTAGAGTTCCGTAGTGGCTGGTAAAGTTCCCTAGGGCCCTGTACCGTTCCGTAACTGCCTGCAAGGGTCTTTAGGCTTCCGTAGGGGTGGTAGGGTTCCATAAAGTTCCATGGGTTCCTGCAGAGTTCTGCAAGTGCCCGCAAGGGCCTGTAGGGGCCCACAGTGTTTCTGCCAGGTTCCGTAGAGTTCCGTAGGGGCCATATTTTTCTGTAGTGGCTGGTAGTATTCTGTAGGGGTCTGTAGGTTTCCGTAGGCACCTACAGTGTTCTGTAGGAGCCCATAGGGTTTTAGTGAGGTTCCGTTGTGTTGCTAAGGGTCTTGTAGAGTGCTGTCGGGTCCTGGAGTATTCTGTAGGGTTCCAGAGGGCCTACTAGGGTTCCATCGAAATCTATAGGGTTCCCTAGGGGCCCATAGAGTCCCGTAGATTTCCGTAGGGACCTGTAGGGTTGTGTAAGTGCTCGCAGGGGTTGGTAGGAGCTTGTAGGGTTCCATAAGTTTCCAGAGGGTTGTGTAGGGTTCCGTAGGGGCCTGTGGTGTTCCCTAGGGGCCTGTAGAGTCTCATACGGTTCCGTAGGGGCCTGTGGTGTTCCCTAGGGGCCTGTAGAGTCTCGTACAGTTCCGTAGGGTCCTGTAGGTTTCCATAAGTGCCCGCAGAGGTCTGAAGGGGCCCGTACTGTTCCGTAAGGATCCATAGGGTTCCGTAGAGCTTCGTAGGTTACCTAGAGGCCTGTGGAGTACCGTAGGAGCCAGTAGTGTTCCGTAGGGTCCTCTAGGGTTGTTTAAGTGCCCGCAGGAGTCTGTAGGAATCCGTGGGATTCTGTAAGGTTCTGGAGGGTTCTGCAGGGTTCCGTAGGGGCCCGTAGAGTTCCGTAGTGGCTGGTAAAGTTCCCTAGGGCCCTGTACCGTTCCGTAACTGCCTGCAAGGGTCTTTAGGCTTCCGTAGGGGTGGTAGGGTTCCATAAAGTTCCATGGGTTCCTGCAGAGTTCTGCAAGTGCCCGCAAGGGCCTCTAGGGGCCCACAGTGTTTCTGCCAGGTTCCGTAGAGTTCCGTAGGGGCCATATTTTTCTGTAGTGGCTGGTAGTATTCTGTAGGGGTCTGTAGGTTTCCGTAGGCACCTACAGTGTTCTGTAGGAGCCCATAGGGTTTTAGTGAGGTTCCGTTGTGTTGCTAAGGGTCTTGTAGAGTGCTGTCGGGTCCTGGAGTATTCTGTAGGGTTCCAGAGGGGCTCGTAGGGTTCCGTCGAAATCTGTAGGGTTCCCTAGGGGCCCATAGAGTCCCGTAGATTGCCGTAGGGACCTGTAGGGTTGTGTAAGTGCTCGCAGGGGTTGGTAGGAGCTTGTAGGGTTCCATAAGTTTCCAGAGGGTCGTGTAGGGTTCCGTAGGGGCCTGTGGTGTTCCCTAGGGGCCTGTAGAGTCTCATACGGTTCCGTAGGGGCCTGTGGTGTTCCCTAGGGGCCTGTAGAGTCTCGTACAGTTCCGTAGGGTCCTGTAGGTTTCCATAAGTGCCCGCAGAGGTCTGAAGGGGCCCGTACTGTTCCGTAAGGATCCATAGGGTTCCGTAGAGCTTCGTAGGTTCCCTAGAGGCCTGTGGAGTACCGCAGGAGCCAGTAGTGTTCTGTAGGGGCCCGTAGGGTTCCTTCCATAGGGGCTGGCAGTGTTCCGTAGGGTCCTCTAGGGTTGTTTAAGTGCCCGCAGAAGTCTGTAGGAGTTTGTGGGATTCTGTAAGGTTCCGGAGGGTTCTGCAGGGTTCCGTAGGGGCCCGTAGAGTTCCGTAGTGGCTGGTAAAGTTCCGTAGGGCCCTGTGGGGTTCTGTATGGACCTGTAGGGTTCCGTAGGGGCCTGCAGTGTTCTGTAAGTGCCCGTAGGTGTCTGTAGGGTTCCGTAGGCACCTGCAGTATTCTGTAGGAGCCCATAGGGTTTTAGTGAGGTTCCGTTGTGTTGCTAAGGGTCTTGTAGAGTGCTGTCGGGTCCTGGAGTATTCTGTAGGGTTCCAGAGGGGCTGGTAGGGTTCCGTCGAAATCTGAAGGGTTCCCTAGGGGCCCGTGGCGTCCCATAGATTTCCGTAGGGGCCTGTAGGGTTGTGTAAGTGCCCGCAGGGGTTGGTAGGAGCTTGTAGGGTGCCATATGTTTCCGGAGGGTTGTGTAGGGTTCCGTAGGGGCCTGTGGTGTTCCCTAGGGGCCTGTAGAGTCTCGTACAGTTTGGGTAGGGTCCTGTAGGTTTCCATAAGCGCCCGCAGAGGTCTGAAGGGGCCCGTACTGTTCCGTAAGGATCCATAGGGTTCCGTAGAGCTTCGTAGGTTCCCTAGAGGCCTGTGGAGTACCGTAGGAGCCAGTAGTGTTCCGTAGGGTCCTCTAGGGTTGAGTAAGTGCCCGCAGGAGTCTGTAGGAATCCGTGCGATTCTGTAAGGTTCTGGAGGGTTCTGCAGGGTTCCGTAGGGGCCCGTAGAGTTCCGTAGTGGCTGGTAAAGTTCCCTAGGGCCCTGTACCGTTCCGTAACTGCCTGCAAGGGTCTTTAGGCTTCCGTAGGGGCTGGTAGGGTTCCATAAAGTTCCGTGGGTTCCTGCAGAGTTCTGCAAGTGCCCGCAAGGGCCTGTAGGGGCCCACAGTGTTTCTGCCAGGTTCCGTAGAGTTCCGTAGGGGCCATATTTTTCTGTAGTGGCTGGTAGTATTCTGTAGGGGTCTGTAGGTTTCCGTAGGCACCTACAGTGTTCTGTAGGAGCCCATAGGGTTTTAGTGAGGTTCCGTTGTGTTGCTAAGGGTCTTGTAGAGTGCTGTCGGGTCCTGGAGTATTCTGTAGGGTCCCAGAGGGCCTCATAGGGTTCCATCGAAATCTGTAGGGTTCCCTAGGGGCCCATAGAGTCCCGTAGATTGCCGTAGGGACCTGTAGGGTTGTGTAAGTGCTCGCAGGGGTTGGTAGGAGCTTGTAGGGTTCCATAAGTTTCCAGAGGGTTGTGTAGGGTTCCGTAGGGGCCTGTGGTGTTCCCTAGGGGCCTGTAGAGTCTCGTACGGTTCCGTAGGGGCCTGTGGTGTTCCCTAGGGGCCTGTAGAGTCTCGTACAGTTCCGTAGGGTCCTGTAGGTTTCCATAAGCGCCCGCAGAGGTCTGAAGGGGCCCGTACTGTTCCGTAAGGATCCATAGGGCTCCGTAGATCTTTGTAGGTTCCCTAGAGGCCTGTGGAGTACCGCAGGAGCCAGTAGTGTTCTGTAGGGGCCCGTAGGGTTCCTTCCATAGGAGCTGGCAGTGTTCCGTAGGGTCCTCTAGGGTTGAGTAAGTGCCCGCAGGAGTCTGTAGGAATCCGTGGGATTCTGTAAGGTTCTGGAGGGTTCTGCAGGGTTCCGTAGGGGCCCGTAGAGTTCCGTAGTGGCTGGTAAAGTTCCCTAGGGCCCTGTACCGTTCCGTAACTGCCTGCAAGGGTCTTTAGGCTTCCGTAGGGGCTGGTAGGGTTCCATAAAGTTCCGTGGGTTCCTGCAGAGTTCTGCAAGTGCCCGCAAGGGCCTGTAGGGGCGCACAGTGTTTCTGCCAGGTTCCGTAGAGTTCCGTAGGGGCCATATTTTTCTGTAGTGGCTGGTAGTATTCTGTAGGGGTCTGTAGGTTTCCGTAGGCGGCTACAGTGTTCTGTAGGAGCCCATAGGGTTTTAGTGAGGTTCCGTTGTGTTGCTAAGGGTCTTGTAGAGTGCTGTCGGGTCCTGGAGTATTCTGTAGGGTTCCAGAGGGCCTCATAGGGTTCCATCGAAATCTATAGGGTTCCCTAGGGGCCCATAGAGTCCCGTAGATTTCCGTAGGGACCTGTAGGGTTGTGTAAGTGCTCGCAGGGGTTGGTAGGAGCTTGTAGGGTTCCATAAGTTTCCAGAGGGTTGTGTAGGGTTCCGTAGGGGCCTGTGGTGTTCCCTAGGGGCCTGTAGAGTCTCATACGGTTCCGTAGGGGCCTGTGGTGTTCCCTAGGGGCCTGTAGAGTCTCGTACAGTTCCGTAGGGTCCTGTAGGTTTCCATAAGTGCCCGCAGAGGTCTGAAGGGGCCCGTACTGTTCCGTAAGGATCCATAGGGTTCCGTAGAGCTTCGTAGGTTCCCTAGAGGCCTGTGGAGTACCGTAGGAGCCAGTAGTGTTCCGTAGGGTCCTCTAGGGTTGAGTAAGTGCCCGCAGGAGTCTGTAGGAATCCGTGGGATTCTGTAAGGTTCTGGAGGGTTCTGCAGGGTTCCGTAGGGGCCCGTAGAGTTCCGTAGTGGCTGGTAAAGTTCCCTAGGGCCCTGTACCGTTCCGTAACTGCCTGCAAGGGTCTTTAGGCTTCCGTAGGGGCTGGTAGGGTTCCATAAAGTTCCGTGGGTTCCTGCAGAGTTCTGCAAGTGCCCGCAAGGGCCTGTAGGGGCCCACAGTGTTTCTGCCAGGTTCCGTAGAGTTCCGTAGGGGCCATATTTTTCTGTAGTGGCTGGTAGTATTCTGTAGGGGTCTGTAGGTTTCCGTAGGCGCCTACAGTGTTCTGTAGGAGCCCATAGGGTTTTAGTGAGGTTCCGTTGTGTTGCTAAGGGTCTTGTAGAGTGCTGTTGGGTCCTGGAGTATTCTGTAGGGTCCCAGAGGGGCTCGTAGGGTTCCGTCGAAATCTGTAGGGTTCCCTAGGGGCCCATAGAGTCCCGTAGATTGCCGTAGGGACCTGTAGGGTTGTGTAAGTGCTCGCAGGGGTTGGTAGGAGCTTGTAGGGTTCCATAAGTTTCCAGAGGGTTGTGTAGGGTTCCGTAGGGGCCTGTGGTGTTCCCTAGGGGCCTGTAGAGTCTCGTACGGTTCCGTAGGGGCCTGTGGTGTTCCCTAGGGGCCTGTAGAGTCTCGTACAGTTCCGTAGGGTCCTGTAGGTTTCCATAAGCGCCCGCAGAGGTCTGAAGGGGCCCGTACTGTTCCGTAAGGATCCATAGGGCTCCGTAGAGCTTCGTAGGTTCCCTAGAGGCCTGTGGAGTACCGCAGGAGCCAGTAGTGTTCTGTAGGGGCCCGTAGGGTTCCTTCCATAGGAGCTGGCAGTGTTCCGTAGGGTCCTCTAGGGTTGAGTAAGTGCCCGCAGGAGTCTGTAGGAATCCGTGGGATTCTGTAAGGTTCCGGAGGGTTCTGCAGGGTTCCGTAGGGGCCCGTAGAGTTCCGTAGTGGCTGGTAAAGTTCCCTAGGGCCCTGTACCGTTCCGTAACTGCCTGCAAGGGTCTTTAGGCTTCCGTAGGGGCTGGGAGGGTTCCATAAAGTTCCGTGGGTTCCTGCAGAGTTCTGCAAGTGCCCGCAAGGGCCTGTAGGGGCGCACAGTGTTTCTGCCAGGTTCCGTAGAGTTCCGTAGGGGCCATATTTTTCTGTAGTGGCTGGTAGTATTCTGTAGGGGTCTGTAGGTTTCCGTAGGCACCTACAGTGTTCTGTAGGAGCCCATAGGGTTTTAGTGAGGTTCCGTTGTGTTGCTAAGGGTCTTGTAGAGTGCTGTCGGGTCCTGGAGTATTCTGTAGGGTTCCAGAGGGCCTCATAGGGTTCCATCGAAATCTATAGGGTTCCCTAGGGGCCCATAGAGTCCCGTAGATTTCCGTAGGGACCTGTAGGGTTGTGTAAGTGCTCGCAGGGGTTGGTAGGAGCTTGTAGGGTTCCATAAGTTTCCAGAGGGTTGTGTAGGGTTCCGTAGGGGCCTGTGGTGTTCCCTAGGGGCCTGTAGAGTCTCATACGGTTCCGTAGGGGCCTGTGGTGTTCCCTAGGGGCCTGTAGAGTCTCGTACAGTTCCGTAGGGTCCTGTAGGTTTCCATAAGTGCCCGCAGAGGTCTGAAGGGGCCCGTACTGTTCCGTAAGGATCCATAGGGTTCCGTAGAGCTTCGTAGGTTCCCTAGAGGCCTGTGGAGTACCGTAGGAGCCAGTAGTGTTCCGTAGGGTCCTCTAGGGTTGAGTAAGTGCCCGCAGGAGTCTGTAGGAATCCGTGGGATTCTGTAAGGTTCTGGAGGGTTCTGCAGGGTTCCGTAGGGGCCCGTAGAGTTCCGTAGTGGCTGGTAAAGTTCCCTAGGGCCCTGTACCGTTCCGTAACTGCCTGCAAGGGTCTTTAGGCTTCCGTAGGGGCTGGTAGGGTTCCATAAAGTTCCGTGGGTTCCTGCAGAGTTCTGCAAGTGCCCGCAAGGGCCTGTAGGGGCGCACAGTGTTTCTGCCAGGTTCCGTAGAGTTCCGTAGGGGCCATATTTTTCTGTAGTGGCTGGTAGTATTCTGTAGGGGTCTGTAGGTTTCCGTAGGCGCCTACAGTGTTCTGTAGGAGCCCATAGGGTTTTAGTGAGGTTCCGTTGTGTTGCTAAGGGTCTTGTAGAGTGCTGTTGGGTCCTGGAGTATTCTGTAGGGTCCCAGAGGGGCTCGTAGGGTTCCGTCGAAATCTGTAGGGTTCCCTAGGGGCCCATAGAGTCCCGTAGATTGCCGTAGGGACCTGTAGGGTTGTGTAAGTGCCCGCAGAAGTCTGTAGGAGTCTGTGGGATTCTGTAAGGTTCTGGAGGGTTCTGCAGGGTTCCGTAGGGGCCCGTAGAGTTCCGTAGTGGCTGGTAAAGTTCCCTAGGGCCCTGTACCGTTCCGTAACTGCCTGCAAGGGTCTTTAGGCTTCCGTAGGGGCTGGTAGGGTTCCATAAAGTTCCATGGGTTCCTGCAGAGTTCTGCAAGTGCCCGCAAGGGCCTCTAGGGGCCCACAGTGTTTCTGCCAGGTTCCGTAGAGTTCCGTAGGGGCCATATTTTTCTGTAGTGGCTGGTACTATTCTGTAGGGGTCTGTAGGTTTCCGTAGGCACCTACAGTGTTCTGTAGGAGCCCATAGGGTTTTAGTGAGGTTCCGTTGTGTTGCTAAGGGTCTTGTAGAGTGCTGTTGGGTCCTGGAGTATTCTGTAGGGTCCCAGAGGGGCTCGTAGGGTTCCGTCGAAATCTGTAGGGTTCCCTAGGGGCCCATAGAGTCCCGTAGATTGCCGTAGGGACCTGTAGGGTTGTGTAAGTGCTCGCAGGGGTTGGTAGGAGCTTGTAGGGTTCCATAAGTTTCCAGAGGGTCGTGTAGGGTTCCGTAGGGGCCTGTGGTGTTCCCTAGGGGCCTGTAGAGTCTCATACGGTTCCGTAGGGGCCTGTGGTGTTCCCTAGGGGCCTGTAGAGTCTCGTACAGTTCCGTAGGGTCCTGTAGGTTTCCATAAGTGCCCGCAGAGGTCTGAAGGGGCCCGTACTGTTCCGTAAGGATCCATAGGGTTCCGTAGAGCTTCGTAGGTTCCCTAGAGGCCTGTGGAGTACCGTAGGAGCCAGTAGTGTTCCGTAGGGTCCTCTAGGGTTGAGTAAGTGCCCGCAGGAGTCTGTAGGAATCCGTGGGATTCTGTAAGGTTCTGGAGGGTTCTGCAGGGTTCCGTAGGGGCCCGTAGAGTTCCGTAGTGGCTGGTAAAGTTCCCTAGGGCCCTGTACCGTTCCGTAACTGCCTGCAAGGGTCTTTAGGCTTCCGTAGGGGCTGGTAGGGTTCCATAAAGTTCCGTGGGTTCCTGCAGAGTTCTGCAAGTGCCCGCAAGGGCCTCTAGGGGCGCACAGTGTTTCTGCCAGGTTCCGTAGAGTTCCGTAGGGGCCATATTTTTCTGTAGTGGCTGGTAGTATTCTGTAGGGGTCTGTAGGTTTCCGTAGGCGCCTACAGTGTTCTGTAGGAGCCCATAGGGTTTTAGTGAGGTTCCGTTTTGTTGCTAAGGGTCTTGTAGAGTGCTGTCGGGTCCTGGAGTATTCTGTAGGGTTCCAGAGGGGCTCGTAGGGTTCCGTCGAAATCTGTAGGGTTCCCTAGGGGCCCATAGAGTCCCGTAGATTGCCGTAGGGACCTGTAGGGTTGTGTAAGTGCTCGCAGGGGTTGGTAGGAGCTTGTAGGGTTCCATAAGTTTCCAGAGGGTTGTGTAGGGTTCCGTAGGGGCCTGTGGTGTTCCCTAGGGGCCTGTAGAGTCTCGTACGGTTCCGTAGGGGCCTGTGGTGTTCCCTAGGGGCCTGTAGAGTCTCATACAGTTCCGTAGGGTCCTGTAGGTTTCCATAAGCGCCCGCAGAGGTCTGAAGGGGCCCGTACTGTTCCGTAAGGATCCATAGGGCTCCGTAGAGCTTCGTAGGTTCCCTAGAGGCCTGTGGAGTACCGCAGGAGCCAGTAGTGTTCTGTAGGGGCCCGTAGGGTTCCTTCCATAGGAGCTGGCAGTGTTCCGTAGGGTCCTCTAGGGTTGAGTAAGTGCCCGCAGGAGTCTGTAGGAATCCGTGGGATTCTGTAAGGTTCTGGAGGGTTCTGCAGGGTTCCGTAGGGGCCCGTAGAGTTCCGTAGTGGCTGGTAAAGTTCCCTAGGGCCCTGTACCGTTCCGTAACTGCCTGCAAGGGTCTTTAGGCTTCCGTAGGGGCTGGTAGGGTTCCATAAAGTTCCGTGGGTTCCTGCAGAGTTCTGCAAGTGCCCGCTAGGGCCTGTAGGGGCCCACAGTGTTTCTGCCAGGTTCCGTAGAGTTCCGTAGGGGCCATATTTTTCTGTAGTGGCTGGTAGTATTCTGTAGGGGTCTGTAGGTTTCCGTAGGCGCCTACAGTGTTCTGTAGGAGCCCATAGGGTTTTAGTGAGGTTCCGTTGTGTTGCTAAGGGTCTTGTAGAGTGCTGTCGGGTCCTGGAGTATTCTGTAGGGTTCCAGAGGGCCTCATAGGGTTCCATCGAAATCTATAGGGTTCCCTAGGGGCCCGTGGAGTCCCGTAGATTTCCGTAGGGACCTGTAGCTTTGTGTAAGTGCTCGCAGGGGTTGGTAGGAGCTTGTAGGGTTCCATAAGTTTCCAGAGGGTTGTGTAGGGTTCCGTAGGGGCCTGTGGTGTTCCCTAGGGGCCTGTAGAGTCTCATACGGTTCCGTAGGGGCCTGTGGTGTTCCCTAGGGGCCTGTAGAGTCTCGTACAGTTCCGTAGGGTCCTGTAGGTTTCCATAAGTGCCCGCAGAGGTCTGAAGGGGCCCGTACTGTTCCGTAAGGATCCATAGGGCTCCGTAGAGCTTCGTAGGTTCCCTAGAGGCCTGTGGAGTACCGCAGGAGCCAGTAGTGTTCTGTAGGGGCCCGTAGGGTTCCTTCCATAGGGGCTGGCAGTGTTCCGTAGGGTCCTCTAGGGTTGTTTAAGTGCCCGCAGAAGTCTGTAGGAGTCTGTGGGATTCTGTAAGGTTCCGGAGGGTTCTGCAGGGTTCCGTAGGGGCCCGTAGAGTTCCGTAGTGGCTGGTAAAGTTCCGTAGGGCCCTGTGGGGTTCTGTATGGACCTGTAGGGTTCCGTAGGGGCCTGCAGTGTTCTGTAAGTGCCCGTAGGTGTCTGTAGGGTTCCGTAGGCACCTGCAGTATTCTGTAGGAGCCCATAGGGTTTTAGTGAGGTTCCGTTGTGTTGCTAAGGGTCTTGTAGAGTGCTGTCGGGTCCTGGAGTATTCTGTAGGGTTCCAGAGGGGCTGGTAGGGTTCCGTCGAAATCTGAAGGGTTCCCTAGGGGCCCGTAGAGTCCCATAGATTTCCGTAGGGGCCTGTAGGGTTGTGTAAGTGCCCGCAGGGGTTGGTAGGAGCTTGTAGGGTGCCATATGTTTCCGGAGGGTTGTGTAGGGTTCCGTAGGGGCCTGTGGTGTTCCCTAGGGGCCTGTAGAGTCTCGTACAGTTTCGGTAGGGTCCTGTAGGTTTCCATAAGCGCCCGCAGAGGTCTGAAGGGGCCCGTACTGTTCCGTAAGGATCCATAGGGTTCCGTAGAGCTTCGTAGGTTCCCTAGAGGCCTGTGGAGTACCGTAGGAGCCAGTAGTGTTCCGTAGGGTCCTCTAGGGTTGAGTAAGTGCCCGCAGGAGTCTGTAGGAATCCGTGGGATTCTGTAAGGTTCTGGAGGGTTCTGCAGGGTTCCGTAGGGGCCCGTAGAGTTCCGTAGTGGCTGGTAAAGTTCCCTAGGGCCCTGTACCGTTCCGTAACTGCCTGCAAGGGTCTTTAGGCTTCCGTAGGGGCTGGTAGGGTTCCATAAAGTTCCGTGGGTTCCTGCAGAGTTCTGCAAGTGCCCGCAAGGGCCTGTAGGGGCGCACAGTGTTTCTGCCAGGTTCCGTAGAGTTCCGTAGGGGCCATATTTTTCTGTAGTGGCTGGTAGTATTCTGTAGGGGTCTGTAGGTTTCCGTAGGCGCCTACAGTGTTCTGTAGGAGCCCATAGGGTTTTAGTGAGGTTCCGTTGTGTTGCTAAGGGTCTTGTAGAGTGCTGTTGGGTCCTGGAGTACTCTGTAGGGTCCCAGAGGGGCTCGTAGGGTTCCGTCGAAATCTGTAGGGTTCCCTAGGGGCCCATAGAGTCCCGTAGATTGCCGTAGGGACCTGTAGGGTTGTGTAAGTGCTCGCAGGGGTTGGTAGGAGCTTGTAGGGTTCCATAAGTTTCCAGAGGGTTGTGTAGGGTTCCGTAGGGGCCTGTGGTGTTCCCTAGGGGCCTGTAGAGTCTCGTACGGTTCCGTAGGGGCCTGTGGTGTTCCCTAGGGGCCTGTAGAGTCTCGTACAGTTCCGTAGGGTCCTGTAGGTTTCCATAAGCGCCCGCAGAGGTCTGAAGGGGCCCGTACTGTTCCGTAAGGATCCATAGGGCTCCGTAGAGCTTCGTAGGTTCCCTAGAGGCCTGTGGAGTACCGCAGGAGCCAGTAGTGTTCTGTAGGGGCCCGTAGGGTTCCTTCCATAGGAGCTGGCAGTGTTCCGTAGGGTCCTCTAGGGTTGAGTAAGTGCCCGCAGGAGTCTGTAGGAATCCGTGGGATTCTGTAAGGTTCTGGAGGGTTCTGCAGGGTTCCGTAGGGGCCCGTAGAGTTCCGTAGTGGCTGGTAAAGTTCCCTAGGGCCCTGTACCGTTCCGTAACTGCCTGCAAGGGTCTTTAGGCTTCCGTAGGGGCTGGTAGGGTTCCATAAAGTTCCGTGGGTTCCTGCAGAGTTCTGCAAGTGCCCGCAAGGGCCTCTAGGGGCGCACAGTGTTTCTGCCAGGTTCCGTAGAGTTCCGTAGGGGCCATATTTTTCTGTAGTGGCTGGTAGTATTCTGTAGGGGTCTGTAGGTTTCCGTAGGCGGCTACAGTGTTCTGTAGGAGCCCATAGGGTTTTAGTGAGGTTCCGTTGTGTTGCTAAGGGTCTTGTAGAGTGCTGTCGGGTCCTGGAGTATTCTGTAGGGTTCCAGAGGGCCTCATAGGGTTCCATCGAAATCTATAGGGTTCCCTAGGGGCCCATAGAGTCCCGTAGATTTCCGTAGGGACCTGTAGGGTTGTGTAAGTGCTCGCAGGGGTTGGTAGGAGCTTGTAGGGTTCCATAAGTTTCCAGAGGGTTGTGTAGGGTTCCGTAGGGGCCTGTGGTGTTCCCTAGGGGCCTGTAGAGTCTCATACGGTTCCGTAGGGGCCTGTGGTGTTCCCTAGGGGCCTGTAGAGTCTCGTACAGTTCCGTAGGGTCCTGTAGGTTTCCATAAGTGCCCGCAGAGGTCTGAAGGGGCCCGTACTGTTCCGTAAGGATCCATAGGGTTCCGTAGAGCTTCGTAGGTTCCCTAGAGGCCTGTGGAGTACCGTAGGAGCCAGTAGTGTTCCGTAGGGTCCTCTAGGGTTGAGTAAGTGCCCGCAGGAGTCTGTAGGAATCCGTGGGATTCTGTAAGGTTCTGGAGGGTTCTGCAGGGTTCCGTAGGGGCCCGTAGAGTTCCGTAGTGGCTGGTAAAGTTCCCTAGGGCCCTGTACCGTTCCGTAACTGCCTGCAAGGGTCTTTAGGCTTCCGTAGGGGCTGGTAGGGTTCCATAAAGTTCCGTGGGTTCCTGCAGAGTTCTGCAAGTGCCCGCAAGGGCCTGTAGGGGCCCACAGTGTTTCTGCCAGGTTCCGTAGAGTTCCGTAGGGGCCATATTTTTCTGTAGTGGCTGGTAGTATTCTGTAGGGGTCTGTAGGTTTCCGTAGGCGCCTACAGTGTTCTGTAGGAGCCCATAGGGTTTTAGTGAGGTTCCGTTGTGTTGCTAAGGGTCTTGTAGAGTGCTGTTGGGTCCTGGAGTATTCTGTAGGGTCCCAGAGGGGCTCGTAGGGTTCCGTCGAAATCTGTAGGGTTCCCTAGGGGCCCATAGAGTCCCGTAGATTGCCGTAGGGACCTGTAGGGTTGTGTAAGTGCTCGCAGGGGTTGGTAGGAGCTTGTAGGGTTCCATAAGTTTCCAGAGGGTTGTGTAGGGTTCCGTAGGGGCCTGTGGTGTTCCCTAGGGGCCTGTAGAGTCTCGTACGGTTCCGTAGGGGCCTGTGGTGTTCCCTAGGGGCCTGTAGAGTCTCGTACAGTTCCGTAGGGTCCTGTAGGTTTCCATAAGCGCCCGCAGAGGTCTGAAGGGGCCCGTACTGTTCCGTAAGGATCCATAGGGCTCCGTAGAGCTTCGTAGGTTCCCTAGAGGCCTGTGGAGTACCGCAGGAGCCAGTAGTGTTCTGTAGGGGCCCGTAGGGTTCCTTCCATAGGAGCTGGCAGTGTTCCGTAGGGTCCTCTAGGGTTGAGTAAGTGCCCGCAGGAGTCTGTAGGAATCCGTGGGATTCTGTAAGGTTCTGGAGGGTTCTGCAGGGTTCCGTAGGGGCCCGTAGAGTTCCGTAGTGGCTGGTAAAGTTCCCTAGGGCCCTGTACCGTTCCGTAACTGCCTGCAAGGGTCTTTAGGCTTCCGTAGGGGCTGGTAGGGTTCCATAAAGTTCCGTGGGTTCCTGCAGAGTTCTGCAAGTGCCCGCAAGGGCCTGTAGGGGCGCACAGTGTTTCTGCCAGGTTCCGTAGAGTTCCGTAGGGGCCATATTTTTCTGTAGTGGCTGGTAGTATTCTGTAGGGGTCTGTAGGTTTCCGTAGGCGGCTACAGTGTTCTGTAGGAGCCCATAGGGTTTTAGTGAGGTTCCGTTGTGTTGCTAAGGGTCTTGTAGAGTGCTGTCGGGTCCTGGAGTATTCTGTAGGGTTCCAGAGGGCCTCATAGGGTTCCATCGAAATCTATAGGGTTCCCTAGGGGCCCATAGAGTCCCGTAGATTTCCATAGGGACCTGTAGGGTTGTGTAAGTGCTCGCAGGGGTTGGTAGGAGCTTGTAGGGTTCCATAAGTTTCCAGAGGGTTGTGTAGGGTTCCGTAGGGGCCTGTGGTGTTCCCTAGGGGCCTGTAGAGTCTCATACGGTTCCGTAGGGGCCTGTGGTGTTCCCTAGGGGCCTGTAGAGTCTCGTACAGTTCCGTAGGGTCCTGTAGGTTTCCATAAGCGCCCGCAGAGGTCTGAAGGAGCCCGTACTGTTCCGTAAGGATCCATAGGGTTCCGTAGAGCTTCGTAGGTTCCCTAGAGGCCTGTGGAGTACCGTAGGAGCCAGTAGTGTTCCGTAGGGTCCTCTAGGGTTGAGTAAGTGCCCGCAGGAGTCTGTAGGAATCCGTGGGATTCTGTAAGGTTCTGGAGGGTTCTGCAGGGTTCCGTAGGGGCCCGTAGAGTTCCGTAGTGGCTGGTAAAGTTCCCTAGGGCCCTGTACCGTTCCGTAACTGCCTGCAAGGGTCTTTAGGCTTCCGTAGGGGCTGGTAGGGTTCCATAAAGTTCCGTGGGTTCCTGCAGAGTTCTGCAAGTGCCCGCAAGGGCCTGTAGGGGCGCACAGTGTTTCTGCCAGGTTCCGTAGAGTTCCGTAGGGGCCATATTTTTCTGTAGTGGCTGGTAGTATTCTGTAGGGGTCTGTAGGTTTCCGTAGGCGCCTACAGTGTTCTGTAGGAGCCCATAGGGTTTTAGTGAGGTTCCGTTGTGTTGCTAAGGGTCTTGTAGAGTGCTGTTGGGTCCTGGAGTATTCTGTAGGGTCCCAGAGGGGCTCGTAGGGTTCCGTCGAAATCTGTAGGGTTCCCTAGGGGCCCATAGAGTCCCGTAGATTGCCGTAGGGACCTGTAGGGTTGTGTAAGTGCCCGCAGAAGTCTGTAGGAGTCTGTGGGATTCTGTAAGGTTCTGGAGGGTTCTGCAGGGTTCCGTAGGGGCCCGTAGAGTTCCGTAGTGGCTGGTAAAGTTCCCTAGGGCCCTGTACCGTTCCGTAACTGCCTGCAAGGGTCTTTAGGCTTCCGTAGGGGCTGGTAGGGTTCCATAAAGTTCCATGGGTTCCTGCAGAGTTCTGCAAGTGCCCGCAAGGGCCTCTAGGGGCCCACAGTGTTTCTGCCAGGTTCCGTAGAGTTCCGTAGGGGCCATATTTTTCTGTAGTGGCTGGTAGTATTCTGTAGGGGTCTGTAGGTTTCCGTAGGCACCTACAGTGTTCTGTAGGAGCCCATAGGGTTTTAGTGAGGTTCCGTTGTGTTGCTAAGGGTCTTGTAGAGTGCTGTCGGGTCCTGGAGTATTCTGTAGGGTTCCAGAGGGGCTCGTAGGGTTCCGTCGAAATCTGTAGGGTTCCCTAGGGGCCCATAGAGTCCCGTAGATTGCCGTAGGGACCTGTAGGGTTGTGTAAGTGCTCGCAGGGGTTGGTAGGAGCTTGTAGGGTTCCATAAGTTTCCAGAGGGTCGTGTAGGGTTCCGTAGGGGCCTGTGGTGTTCCCTAGGGGCCTGTAGAGTCTCATACGGTTCCGTAGGGGCCTGTGGTGTTCCCTAGGGGCCTGTAGAGTCTCGTACAGTTCCGTAGGGTCCTGTAGGTTTCCATAAGTGCCCGCAGAGGTCTGAAGGGGCCCGTACTGTTCCGTAAGGATCCATAGGGTTCCGTAGAGCTTCGTAGGTTCCCTAGAGGCCTGTGGAGTACCGCAGGAGCCAGTAGTGTTCTGTAGGGGCCCGTAGGGTTCCTTCCATAGGGGCTGGCAGTGTTCCGTAGGGTCCTCTAGGGTTGTTTAAGTGCCCGCAGAAGTCTGTAGGAGTCTGTGGGATTCTGTAAGGTTCCGGAGGGTTCTGCAGGGTTCCGTAGGGGCCCGTAGAGTTCCGTAGTGGCTGGTAAAGTTCCGTAGGGCCCTGTGGGGTTCTGTATGGACCTGTAGGGTTCCGTAGGGGCCTGCAGTGTTCTGTAAGTGCTCGTAGGTGTCTGTAGGGTTCCGTAGGCACCTGCAGTATTCTGTAGGAGCCCATAGGATTTTAGTGAGGTTCCGTTGTGTTGCTAAGGGTCTTGTAGAGTGCTGTCGGGTCCTGGAGTATTCTGTAGGGTTCCAGAGGGGCTGGTAGGGTTCCGTCGAAATCTGAAGGGTTCCCTAGGGGCCCGTAGAGTCCCATAGATTTCCGTAGGGGCCTGTAGGGTTGTGTAAGTGCCCGCAGGGGTTGGTAGGAGCTTGTAGGGTGCCATATGTTTCCGGAGGGTTGTGTAGGGTTCCGTAGGGGCCTGTGGTGTTCCCTAGGGGCCTGTAGAGTCTCGTACAGTTCCGTAGGGTCCTGTAGGTTTCCATAAGCGCCCGCAGAGGTCTGAAGGGGCCCGTACTGTTCCGTAAGGATCCATAGGGCTCCGTAGAGCTTCGTAGGTTCCCTAGAGGCCTGTGGAGTACCGCAGGAGCCAGTAGTGTTCCGTATGGTCCTCTAGGGTTGAGTAAGTGCCCGCAGGAGTCTGTAGGAATCCGTGCGATTCTGTAAGGTTCTGGAGGGTTCTGCAGGGTTCCGTAGGGGCCCGTAGAGTTCCGTAGTGGCTGGTAAAGTTCCCTAGGGCCCTGTACCGTTCCGTAACTGCTTGCAAGGGTCTTTAGGCTTCCGTAGGGGCTGGTAGGGTTCCATAAAGTTCCGTGGGTTCCTGCAGAGTTCTGCAAGTGCCCGCAAGGGCCTCTAGGGGCCCACAGTGTTTCTGCCAGGTTCCGTAGAGTTCCGTAGGGGCCATATTTTTCTGTAGTGGCTGGTAGTATTCTGTAGGGGTCTGTAGGTTTCCGTAGGCGGCTACAGTGTTCTGTAGGAGCCCATAGGGTTTTAGTGAGGTTCCGTTGTGTTGCTAAGGGTCTTGTAGAGTGCTGTCGGGTCCTGGAGTATTCTGTAGGGTTCCAGAGGGGCTCGTAGGGTTCCGTCGAAATCTGTAGGGTTCCCTAGGGGCCCATAGAGTCCCGTAGATTGCCGTAGGGACCTGTAGGGTTGTGTAAGTGCTCGCAGGGGTTGGTAGGAGCTTGTAGGGTTCCATAAGTTTCCAGAGGGTTGTGTAGGGTTCCGTAGGGGCCTGTGGTGTTCCCTAGGGGCCTGTAGAGTCTCGTACGGTTCCGTAGGGGCCTGTGGTGTTCCCTAGGGGCCTGTAGAGTCTCGTACAGTTCCGTAGGGTCCTGTAGGTTTCCATAAGCGCCCGCAGAGGTCTGAAGGGGCCCGTACTGTTCCGTAAGGATCCATAGGGCTCCGTAGAGCTTTGTAGGTTCCCTAGAGGCCTGTGGAGTACCGCAGGAGCCAGTAGTGTTCTGTAGGGGCCCGTAGGGCTCCTTCCATAGGGGCTGGCAGTGTTCCGTAGGGTCCTCTAGGGTTGAGTAAGTGCCCGCAGGAGTCTGTAGGAATCCGTGGGATTCTGTAAGGTTCTGGAGGGTTCTGCAGGGTTCCGTAGGGGCCCGTAGAGTTCCGTAGTGGCTGGTAAAGTTCCCTAGGGCCCTGTACCGTTCCGTAACTGCCTGCAAGGGTCTTTAGGCTTCCGTAGGGGCTGGTAGGGTTCCATAAAGTTCCGTGGGTTCCTGCAGAGTTCTGCAAGTGCCCGCAAGGGCCTGTAGGGGCGCACAGTGTTTCTGCCAGGTTCTGTAGAGTTCTGTAGGGGCCATATTTTTCTGTAGTGGCTGGTAGTATTCTGTAGGGGTCTGTAGGTTTCCATAGGCGCCTACAGTGTTCTGTAGGAGCCCATAGGGTTTTAGTGATGTTCCGTTGTGTCGCTAAGGGTCTTGTAGAGTGCTGTCGGGTCCTGGAGTATTCTGTAGGGTTCCAGAGGGGCTCGTAGGGTTCCATCGAAATCTATAGGGTTCCCTAGGGGCCCATAGAGTCCCGTAGATTTCCGTAGGGACCTGTAGGGTTGTGTAAGTGCCCGCAGAAGTCTGTAGGAGTCTGTGGGATTCTGTAAGGTTCCGGAGGGTTCTGCAGGGTTCCGTAGGGACCCGTAGAGTTCCGTAGTGGCTGGTAAATTTCCATAGGGCCCTGTGGGGTTCTGTATGGACCTGTAGGGTTCCGTAGGGGCCTGCAGGGTTCCGTAAGTGCCCGCAGGTGTCTGTAGGGTTCCATAGGCACCTGCAGTGTTCTGTAGGAGCCCATAGGGTTTTAGTGAGGTTCCGTTGTGTTGCTAAGGGTCTTGTAGAGTGCTGTCGGGTCCTGGAGTATTCTGTAGGGTTCCAGAGGGCCTCATAGGGTTCCATCGAAATCTATAGGGTTCCCTAGGGGCCCATAGAGTCCCGTAGATTTCCGTAGGGACCTGTAGGGTTGTGTAAGTGCTCGCAGGGGTTGGTAGGAGCTTGTAGGGTTCCATAAGTTTCCAGAGGGTTGTGTAGGGTTCCGTAGTGGCCTGTGGTGTTCCCTAGGGGCCTGCAGAGTCTCATACGGTTCCGTAGGGGCCTGTGGTGTTCCCTAGGGGCCTGTAGAGTCTCGTACAGTTCCGTAGGGTCCTGTAGGTTTCCATAAGTGCCCGCAGAGGTCTGAAGGGGCCAGTACTGTTCCGTAAGGATCCATAGGGTTCCGTAGAGCTTCGTAGGTTACCTAGAGGCCTGTGGAGTACCGTAGGAGCCAGTAGTGTTCCGTAGGGTCCTCTAGGGTTGTTTAAGTGCCCGCAGGAGTCTGTAGGAATCCGTGGGATTCTGTAAGGTTCTGGAGGGTTCTGCAGGGTTCCGTAGGGGCCCGTAGAGTTCCGTAGTGGCTGGTAAAGTTCCCTAGGGCCCTGTACCGTTCCGTAACTGCCTGCAAGGGTCTTTAGGCTTCCGTAGGGGCTGGAAGGGTTCCATAAAGTTCCATGGGTTCCTGCAGAGTTCTGCAAGTGCCCGCAAGGGCCTCTAGGGCCCCACAGTGTTTCTGCCAGGTTCCGTAGAGTTCCGTAGGGGCCATATTTTTCTGTAGTGGCTGGTACTATTCTGTAGGGGTCTGTAGGTTTCCGTAGGCACCTACAGTGTTCTGTAGGAGCCCATAGGGTTTTAGTGAGGTTCCGTTGTGTTGCTAAGGGTCTTGTAGAGTGCTGTCGGGTCCTGGAGTATTCTGTAGGGTTCCAGAGGGGTTCGTAGGGTTCCGTCGAAATCTGTAGGGTTCCCTAGGGGCCCATAGAGTCCCGTAGATTGCCGTAGGGACCTGTAGGGTTGTGTAAGTGCTCGCAGGGGTTGGTAGGAGCTTGTAGGGTTCCATAAGTTTCCAGAGGGTCGTGTAGGGTTCCGTAGGGGCCTGTGGTGTTCCCTAGGGGCCTGTAGAGTCTCATACGGTTCCGCAGGGGCCTGTGGTGTTCCCTAGGGGCCTGTAGAGTCTCGTACAGTTCCGTAGGGTCCTGTAGGTTTCCATAAGTGCCCGCAGAGGTCTGAAGGGGCCCGTACTGTTCCGTAAGGATCCATAGGGTTCCGTAGAGCTTCGTAGGTTCCCTAGAGGCCTGTGGAGTACCGCAGGAGCCAGTAGTGTTCTGTAGGGGCCCGTAGGGTTCCTTCCATAGGGGCTGGCAGTGTTCCGTAGGGTCCTCTAGGGTTGTTTAAGTGCCCGCAGAAGTCTGTAGGAGTCTGTGGGATTCTGTAAGGTTCCGGAGGGTTCTGCAGGGTTCCGTAGGGGCCCGTAGAGTTCCGTAGTGGCTGGTAAAGTTCCGTAGGGCCCTGTGGGGTTCTGTATGGACCTGTAGGGTTCCGTAGGGGCCTGCAGTGTTCTGTAAGTGCCCGTAGGTGTCTGTAGGGTTCCGTAGGCACCTGCAGTATTCTGTAGGAGCCCATAGGGTTTTAGTGAGGTTCCGTTGTGTTGCTAAGGGTCTTGTAGAGTGCTGTCGGGTCCTGGAGTATTCTGTAGGGTTCCAGAGGGCCTCATAGGGTTCCATCGAAATCTGAAGGGTTCCCTAGGGGCCCGTAGAGTCCCATAGATTTCCGTAGGGGCCTGTAGGGTTGTGTAAGTGCCCGCAGGGGTTGGTAGGAGCTTGTAGGGTGCCATATGTTTCCGGAGGGTTGTGTAGGGTTCCGTAGGGGCCTGTGGTGTTCCCTAGGGGCCTGTAGAGTCTCGTACGGTTCCGTAGGGGCCTGTGGTGTTCCCTAGGGGCCTGTAGAGTCTCGTACAGTTCCGTAGGGTCCTGTAGGTTTCCATAAGCGCCCGCAGAGGTCTGAAGGGGCCCGTACTGTTCCGTAAGGATCCATAGGGCTCCGTAGAGCTTCGTAGGTTCCCTAGAGGCCTGTGGAGTACCGCAGGAGCCAGTAGTGTTCTGTAGGAGCCCGTAGGGTTCCTTCCATAGGAGCTGGCAGTGTTCCGTAGGGTCCTCTAGGGTTGAGTAAGTGCCCGCAGGAGTCTGTAGGAATCCGTGGGATTCTGTAAGGTTCTGGAGGGTTCTGCAGGGTTCCGTAGGGGCCCGTAGAGTTCCGTAGTGGCTGGTAAAGTTCCCTAGGGCCCTGTACCGTTCCGTAACTGCCTGCAAGGGTCTTTAGGCTTCCGTAGGGGCTGGTAGGGTTCCATAAAGTTCCGTGGGTTCCTGCAGAGTTCTGCAAGTGCCCGCTAGGGCCTGTAGGGGCCCACAGTGTTTCTGCCAGGTTCCGTAGAGTTCCGTAGGGGCCATATTTTTCTGTAGTGGCTGGTAGTATTCTGTAGGGGTCTGTAGGTTTCCGTAGGCGCCTACAGTGTTCTGTAGGAGCCCATAGGGTTTTAGTGAGGTTCCGTTGTGTTGCTAAGGGTCTTGTAGAGTGCTGTCGGGTCCTGGAGTATTCTGTAGGGTTCCAGAGGGCCTCATAGGGTTCCATCGAAATCTATAGGGTTCCCTAGGGGCCCGTGGAGTCCCGTAGATTTCCGTAGGGACCTGTAGCTTTGTGTAAGTGCTCGCAGGGGTTGGTAGGAGCTTGTAGGGTTCCATAAGTTTCCAGAGGGTCGTGTAGGGTTCCGTAGGGGCCTGTGGTGTTCCCTAGGGGCCTGTAGAGTCTCATACGGTTCCGTAGGGGCCTGTGGTGTTCCCTAGGGGCCTGTAGAGTCTCGTACAGTTCCGTAGGGTCCTGTAGGTTTCCATAAGTGCCCGCAGAGGTCTGAAGGGGCCCGTACTGTTCCGTAAGGATCCATAGGGCTCCGTAGAGCTTCGTAGGTTCCCTAGAGGCCTGTGGAGTACCGCAGGAGCCAGTAGTGTTCTGTAGGGGCCCGTAGGGTTCCTTCCATAGGGGCTGGCAGTGTTCCGTAGGGTCCTCTAGGGTTGTTTAAGTGCCCGCAGAAGTCTGTAGGAGTCTGTGGGATTCTGTAAGGTTCCGGAGGGTTCTGCAGGGTTCCGTAGGGGCCCGTAGAGTTCCGTAGTGGCTGGTAAAGTTCCGTAGGGCCCTGTGGGGTTCTGTATGGACCTGTAGGGTTCCGTAGGGGCCTGCAGTGTTCTGTAAGTGCCCGTAGGTGTCTGTAGGGTTCCGTAGGCACCTGCAGTATTCTGTAGGAGCCCATAGGGTTTTAGTGAGGTTCCGTTGTGTTGCTAAGGGTCTTGTAGAGTGCTGTCGGGTCCTGGAGTATTCTGTAGGGTTCCAGAGGGGCTGGTAGGGTTCCGTCGAAATCTGAAGGGTTCCCTAGGGGCCCGTAGAGTCCCATAGATTTCCGTAGGGGCCTGTAGGGTTGTGTAAGTGCCCGCAGGGGTTGGTAGGAGCTTGTAGGGTGCCATATGTTTCCGGAGGGTTGTGTAGGGTTCCGTAGGGGCCTGTGGTGTTCCCTAGGGGCCTGTAGAGTCTCGTACAGTTTCGGTAGGGTCCTGTAGGTTTCCATAAGCGCCCGCAGAGGTCTGAAGGGGCCCGTACTGTTCCGTAAGGATCCATAGGGTTCCGTAGAGCTTCGTAGGTTCCCTAGAGGCCTGTGGAGTACCGTAGGAGCCAGTAGTGTTCCGTAGGGTCCTCTAGGGTTGAGTAAGTGCCCGCAGGAGTCTGTAGGAATCCGTGCGATTCTGTAAGGTTCTGGAGGGTTCTGCAGGGTTCCGTAGGGGCCCGTAGAGTTCCGTAGTGGCTGGTAAAGTTCCCTAGGGCCCTGTACCGTTCCGTAACTGCCTGCAAGGGTCTTTAGGCTTCCGTAGGGGCTGGTAGGGTTCCATAAAGTTCCGTGGGTTCCTGCAGAGTTCTGCAAGTGCCCGCAAGGGCCTCTAGGGGCCCACAGTGTTTCTGCCAGGTTCCGTAGAGTTCCGTAGGGGCCATATTTTTCTGTAGTGGCTGGTAGTATTCTGTAGGGGTCTGTAGGTTTCCGTAGGCGGCTACAGTGTTCTGTAGGAGCCCATAGGGTTTTAGTGAGGTTCCGTTGTGTTGCTAAGGGTCTTGTAGAGTGCTGTCGGGTCCTGGAGTATTCTGTAGGGTTCCAGAGGGGCTCGTAGGGTTCCGTCGAAATCTGTAGGGTTCCCTAGGGGCCCATAGAGTCCCGTAGATTGCCGTAGGGACCTGTAGGGTTGTGTAAGTGCTCGCAGGGGTTGGTAGGAGCTTGTAGGGTTCCATAAGTTTCCAGAGGGTTGTGTAGGGTTCCGTAGGGGCCTGTGGTGTTCCCTAGGGGCCTGTAGAGTCTCGTACGGTTCCGTAGGGGCCTGTGGTGTTCCCTAGGGGCCTGTAGAGTCTCGTACAGTTCCGTAGGGTCCTGTAGGTTTCCATAAGCGCCCGCAGAGGTCTGAAGGGGCCCGTACTGTTCCGTAAGGATCCATAGGGCTCCGTAGAGCTTCGTAGGTTCCCTAGAGGCCTGTGGAGTACCGCAGGAGCCAGTAGTGTTCTGTAGGAGCCCGTAGGGTTCCTTCCATAGGAGCTGGCAGTGTTCCGTAGGGTCCTCTAGGGTTGAGTAAGTGCCCGCAGGAGTCTGTAGGAATCCGTGGGATTCTGTAAGGTTCTGGAGGGTTCTGCAGGGTTCCGTAGGGGCCCGTAGAGTTCCGTAGTGGCTGGTAAAGTTCCCTAGGGCCCTGTACCGTTCCGTAACTGCCTGCAAGGGTCTTTAGGCTTCCGTAGGGGCTGGTAGGGTTCCATAAAGTTCCGTGGGTTCCCGCAGAGTTCTGCAAGTGCCCGCTAGGGCCTGTAGGGGCGCACAGTGTTTCTGCCAGGTTCCGTAGAGTTCCGTAGGGGCCATATTTTTCTGTAGTGGCTGGTAGTATTCTGTAGGGGTCTGTAGGTTTCCGTAGGCGGCTACAGCGTTCTGTAGGAGCCCATAGGGTTTTAGTGAGGTTCCGTTGTGTTGCTAAGGGTCTTGTAGAGTGCTGTCGGGTCCTGGAGTATTCTGTAGGGTTCCAGAGGGCCTCATAGGGTTCCATCGAAATCTATAGGGTTCCCTAGGGGCCCGTAGAGTCCCGTAGATTTCCGTAGGGACCTGTAGCTTTGTGTAAGTGCTCGCAGGGGTTGGTAGGAGCTTGTAGGGTTCCATAAGTTTCCAGAGGGTTGTGTAGGGTTCCGTAGGGGCCTGTGGTGTTCCCTAGGGGCCTGTAGAGTCTCGTACAGTTCCGTAGGGTCCTGTAGGTTTCCATAAGTGCCCGCAGAGGTCTGAAGGGGCCCGTACTGTTCCGTAAGGATCCATAGGGTTCCGTAGAGCTTCGTAGGTTCCCTAGAGGCCTGTGGAGTACCGCAGGAGCCAGTAGTGTTCTGTAGGGGCCCGTAGGGTTCCTTCCATAGGGGCTGGCAGTGTTCCGTAGGGTCCTCTAGGGTTGTTTAAGTGCCCGCAGAAGTCTGTAGGAGTCTGTGGGATTCTGTAAGGTTCCGGAGGGTTCTGCAGGGTTCCGTAGGGGCCCGTAGAGTTCCGTAGTGGCTGGTAAAGTTCCGTAGGGCCCTGTGGGGTTCTGTATGGACCTGTAGGGTTCCGTAGGGGCCTGCAGTGTTCTGTAAGTGCCCGTAGGTGTCTGTAGGGTTCCGTAGGCACCTGCAGTATTCTGTAGGAGCCCATAGGGTTTTAGTGAGGTTCCGTTGTGTTGCTAAGGGTCTTGTAGAGTGCTGTCGGGTCCTGGAGTATTCTGTAGGGTTCCAGAGGGGCTGGTAGGGTTCCGTCGAAATCTGAAGGGTTCCCTAGGGGCCCGTAGAGTCCCATAGATTTCCGTAGGGGCCTGTAGGGTTGTGTAAGTGCCCGCAGGGGTTGGTAGGAGCTTGTAGGGTGCCATATGTTTCCGGAGGGTTGTGTAGGGTTCCGTAGGGGCCTGTGGTGTTCCCTAGGGGCCTGTAGAGTCTCGTACAGTTTGGGTAGGGTCCTGTAGGTTTCCATAAGCGCCCGCAGAGGTCTGAAGGGGCCCGTACTGTTCCGTAAGGATCCATAGGGTTCCGTAGAGCTTCGTAGGTTCCCTAGAGGCCTGTGGAGTACCGTAGGAGCCAGTAGTGTTCCGTAGGGTCCTCTAGGGTTGAGTAAGTGCCCGCAGGAGTCTGTAGGAATCCGTGCGATTCTGTAAGGTTCTGGAGGGTTCTGCAGGGTTCCGTAGGGGCCCGTAGAGTTCCGTAGTGGCTGGTAAAGTTCCCTAGGGCCCTGTACCGTTCCGTAACTGCCTGCAAGGGTCTTTAGGCTTCCGTAGGGGCTGGGAGGGTTCCATAAAGTTCCGTGGGTTCCTGCAGAGTTCTGCAAGTGCCCGCAAGGGCCTGTAGGGGCGCACAGTGTTTCTGCCAGGTTCCGTAGAGTTCCGTAGGGGCCATATTTTTCTGTAGTGGCTGGTAGTATTCTGTAGGGGTCTGTAGGTTTCCGTAGGCGGCTACAGTGTTCTGTAGGAGCCCATAGGGTTTTAGTGAGGTTCCGTTGTGTTGCTAAGGGTCTTGTAGAGTGCTGTCGGGTCCTGGAGTATTCTGTAGGGTTCCAGAGGGGCTCGTAGGGTTCCGTCGAAATCTGTAGGGTTCCCTAGGGGCCCATAGAGTCCCGTAGATTGCCGTAGGGACCTGTAGGGTTGTGTAAGTGCTCGCAGGGGTTGGTAGGAGCTTGTAGGGTTCCATAAGTTTCCAGAGGGTTGTGTAGGGTTCCGTAGGGGCCTGTGGTGTTCCCTAGGGGCCTGTAGAGTCTCGTACGGTTCCGTAGGGGCCTGTGGTGTTCCCTAGGGGCCTGTAGAGTCTCGTACAGTTCCGTAGGGTCCTGTAGGTTTCCATAAGCGCCCGCAGAGGTCTGAAGGGGCCCGTACTGTTCCGTAAGGATCCATAGGGCTCCGTAGAGCTTCGTAGGTTCCCTAGAGGCCTGTGGAGTACCGCAGGAGCCAGTAGTGTTCTGTAGGGGCCCGTAGGGTTCCTTCCATAGGAGCTGGCAGTGTTCCGTAGGGTCCTCTAGGGTTGAGTAAGTGCCCGCAGGAGTCTGTAGGAATCCGTGCGATTCTGTAAGGTTCTGGAGGGTTCTGCAGGGTTCCGTAGGGGCCCGTAGAGTTCCGTAGTGGCTGGTAAAGTTCCCTAGGGCCCTGTACCGTTCCGTAACTGCCTGCAAGGGTCTTTAGGCTTCCGTAGGGGCTGGTAGGGTTCCATAAAGTTCCGTGGGTTCCTGCAGAGTTCTGCAAGTGCCCGCTAGGGCCTGTAGGGGCCCACAGTGTTTCTGCCAGGTTCCGTAGAGTTCCGTAGGGGCCATATTTTTCTGTAGTGGCTGGTAGTATTCTGTAGGGGTCTGTAGGTTTCCGTAGGCACCTACAGTGTTCTGTAGGAGCCCATAGGGTTTTAGTGAGGTTCGTTGTGTTGCTAAGGGTCTTGTAGAGTGCTGTCGGGTCCTGGAGTATTCTGTAGGGTTCCAGAGGGCCTCATAGGGTTCCATCGAAATCTATAGGGTTCCCTAGGGGCCCGTGGAGTCCCGTAGATTTCCGTAGGGACCTGTAGCTTTGTGTAAGTGCTCGCAGGGGTTGGTAGGAGCTTGTAGGGTTCCATAAGTTTCCAGAGGGTTGTGTAGGGTTCCGTAGGGGCCTGTGGTGTTCCCTAGGGGCCTGTAGAGTCTCATACGGTTCCGTAGGGGCCTGTGGTGTTCCCTAGGGGCCTGTAGAGTCTCGTACAGTTCCGTAGGGTCCTGTAGGTTTCCATAAGTGCCCGCAGAGGTCTGAAGGGGCCCGTACTGTTCCGTAAGGATCCATAGGGCTCCGTAGAGCTTCGTAGGTTCCCTAGAGGCCTGTGGAGTACCGCAGGAGCCAGTAGTGTTCTGTAGGGGCCCGTAGGGTTCCTTCCATAGGGGCTGGCAGTGTTCCGTAGGGTCCTCTAGGGTTGTTTAAGTGCCCGCAGAAGTCTGTAGGAGTCTGTGGGATTCTGTAAGGTTCCGGAGGGTTCTGCAGGGTTCCGTAGGGGCCCGTAGAGTTCCGTAGTGGCTGGTAAAGTTCCGTAGGGCCCTGTGGGGTTCTGTATGGACCTGTAGGGTTCCGTAGGGGCCTGCAGTGTTCTGTAAGTGCCCGTAGGTGTCTGTAGGGTTCCGTAGGCACCTGCAGTATTCTGTAGGAGCCCATAGGGTTTTAGTGAGGTTCCGTTGTGTTGCTAAGGGTCTTGTAGAGTGCTGTCGGGTCCTGGAGTATTCTGTAGGGTTCCAGAGGGGCTCGTAGGGTTCCGTCGAAATCTGTAGGGTTCCCTAGGGGCCCATAGAGTCCCGTAGATTTCCGTAGGGACCTGTAGGGTTGTGTAAGTGCTCGCAGGGGTTGGTAGGAGCTTGTAGGGTTCCATAAGTTTCCAGAGGGTTGTGTAGGGTTCCGTAGGGGCCTGTGGTGTTCCCTAGGGGCCTGTAGAGTCTCATACGGTTCCGTAGGGGCCTGTGGTGTTCCCTAGGGGCCTGTAGAGTCTCGTACAGTTCCGTAGGGTCCTGTAGGTTTCCATAAGTGCCCGCAGAGGTCTGAAGGGGCCCGTACTGTTCCGTAAGGATCCATAGGGCTCCGTAGAGCTTCGTAGGTTCCCTAGAGGCCTGTGGAGTACCGCAGGAGCCAGTAGTGTTCTGTAGGGGCCCGTAGGGTTCCTTCCATAGGGGCTGGCAGTGTTCCGTAGGGTCCTCTAGGGTTGTTTAAGTGCCCGCAGAAGTCTGTAGGAGTCTGTGGGATTCTGTAAGGTTCCGGAGGGTTCTGCAGGGTTCCGTAGGGGCCCGTAGAGTTCCGTAGTGGCTGGTAAAGTTCCGTAGGGCCCTGTGGGGTTCTGTATGGACCTGTAGGGTTCCGTAGGGGCCTGCAGTGTTCTGTAAGTGCCCGTAGGTGTCTGTAGGGTTCCGTAGGCACCTGCAGTATTCTGTAGGAGCCCATAGGGTTTTAGTGAGGTTCCGTTGTGTTGCTAAGGGTCTTGTAGAGTGCTGTCGGGTCCTGGAGTATTCTGTAGGGTTCCAGAGGGGCTCGTAGGGTTCCGTCGAAATCTGTAGGGTTCCCTAGGGGCCCATAGAGTCCCGTAGATTGCCGTAGGGACCTGTAGGGTTGTGTAAGTGCTCGCAGGGGTTGGTAGGAGCTTGTAGGGTTCCATAAGTTTCCAGAGGGTTGTGTAGGGTTCCGTAGGGGCCTGTGGTGTTCCCTAGGGGCCTGTAGAGTCTCGTACGGTTCCGTAGGGGCCTGTGGTGTTCCCTAGGGGCCTGTAGAGTCTCGTACAGTTCCGTAGGGTCCTGTAGGTTTCCATAAGCGCCCGCAGAGGTCTGAAGGGGCCCGTACTGTTCCGTAAGGATCCATAGGGCTCCGTAGAGCTTTGTAGGTTCCCTAGAGGCCTGTGGAGTACCGCAGGAGCCAGTAGTGTTCTGTAGGGGCCCGTAGGGCTCCTTCCATAGGGGCTGGCAGTGTTCCGTAGGGTCCTCTAGGGTTGAGTAAGTGCCCGCAGGAGTCTGTAGGAATCCGTGGGATTCTGTAAGGTTCTGGAGGGTTCTGCAGGGTTCCGTAGGGGCCCGTAGAGTTCCGTAGTGGCTGGTAAAGTTCCCTAGGGCCCTGTACCGTTCCGTAACTGCCTGCAAGGGTCTTTAGGCTTCCGTAGGGGCTGGTAGGGTTCCATAAAGTTCCGTGGGTTCCTGCAGAGTTCTGCAAGTGCCCGCAAGGGCCTGTAGGGGCGCACAGTGTTTCTGCCAGGTTCTGTAGAGTTCTGTAGGGGCCATATTTTTCTGTAGTGGCTGGTAGTATTCTGTAGGGGTCTGTAGGTTTCCATAGGCGCCTACAGTGTTCTGTAGGAGCCCATAGGGTTTTAGTGATGTTCCGTTGTGTCGCTAAGGGTCTTGTAGAGTGCTGTCGGGTCCTGGAGTATTCTGTAGGGTTCCAGAGGGGCTCGTAGGGTTCCATCGAAATCTATAGGGTTCCCTAGGGGCCCATAGAGTCCCGTAGATTTCCGTAGGGACCTGTAGGGTTGTGTAAGTGCCCGCAGAAGTCTGTAGGAGTCTGTGGGATTCTGTAAGGTTCCGGAGGGTTCTGCAGGGTTCCGTAGGGACCCGTAGAGTTCCGTAGTGGCTGGTAAATTTCCATAGGGCCCTGTGGGGTTCTGTATGGACCTGTAGGGTTCCGTAGGGGCCTGCAGGGTTCCGTAAGTGCCCGCAGGTGTCTGTAGGGTTCCATAGGCACCTGCAGTGTTCTGTAGGAGCCCATAGGGTTTTAGTGAGGTTCCGTTGTGTTGCTAAGGGTCTTGTAGAGTGCTGTCGGGTCCTGGAGTATTCTGTAGGGTTCCAGAGGGCCTCATAGGGTTCCATCGAAATCTATAGGGTTCCCTAGGGGCCCATAGAGTCCCGTAGATTTCCGTAGGGACCTGTAGGGTTGTGTAAGTGCTCGCAGGGGTTGGTAGGAGCTTGTAGGGTTCCATAAGTTTCCAGAGGGTTGTGTAGGGTTCCGTAGTGGCCTGTGGTGTTCCCTAGGGGCCTGCAGAGTCTCATACGGTTCCGTAGGGGCCTGTGGTGTTCCCTAGGGGCCTGTAGAGTCTCGTACAGTTCCGTAGGGTCCTGTAGGTTTCCATAAGTGCCCGCAGAGGTCTGAAGGGGCCAGTACTGTTCCGTAAGGATCCATAGGGTTCCGTAGAGCTTCGTAGGTTACCTAGAGGCCTGTGGAGTACCGTAGGAGCCAGTAGTGTTCCGTAGGGTCCTCTAGGGTTGTTTAAGTGCCCGCAGGAGTCTGTAGGAATCCGTGGGATTCTGTAAGGTTCTGGAGGGTTCTGCAGGGTTCCGTAGGGGCCCGTAGAGTTCCGTAGTGGCTGGTAAAGTTCCCTAGGGCCCTGTACCGTTCCGTAACTGCCTGCAAGGGTCTTTAGGCTTCCGTAGGGGCTGGAAGGGTTCCATAAAGTTCCATGGGTTCCTGCAGAGTTCTGCAAGTGCCCGCAAGGGCCTCTAGGGCCCCACAGTGTTTCTGCCAGGTTCCGTAGAGTTCCGTAGGGGCCATATTTTTCTGTAGTGGCTGGTACTATTCTGTAGGGGTCTGTAGGTTTCCGTAGGCACCTACAGTGTTCTGTAGGAGCCCATAGGGTTTTAGTGAGGTTCCGTTGTGTTGCTAAGGGTCTTGTAGAGTGCTGTCGGGTCCTGGAGTATTCTGTAGGGTTCCAGAGGGGTTCGTAGGGTTCCGTCGAAATCTGTAGGGTTCCCTAGGGGCCCATAGAGTCCCGTAGATTGCCGTAGGGACCTGTAGGGTTGTGTAAGTGCTCGCAGGGGTTGGTAGGAGCTTGTAGGGTTCCATAAGTTTCCAGAGGGTCGTGTAGGGTTCCGTAGGGGCCTGTGGTGTTCCCTAGGGGCCTGTAGAGTCTCATACGGTTCCGCAGGGGCCTGTGGTGTTCCCTAGGGGCCTGTAGAGTCTCGTACAGTTCCGTAGGGTCCTGTAGGTTTCCATAAGTGCCCGCAGAGGTCTGAAGGGGCCCGTACTGTTCCGTAAGGATCCATAGGGTTCCGTAGAGCTTCGTAGGTTCCCTAGAGGCCTGTGGAGTACCGCAGGAGCCAGTAGTGTTCTGTAGGGGCCCGTAGGGTTCCTTCCATAGGGGCTGGCAGTGTTCCGTAGGGTCCTCTAGGGTTGTTTAAGTGCCCGCAGAAGTCTGTAGGAGTCTGTGGGATTCTGTAAGGTTCCGGAGGGTTCTGCAGGGTTCCGTAGGGGCCCGTAGAGTTCCGTAGTGGCTGGTAAAGTTCCGTAGGGCCCTGTGGGGTTCTGTATGGACCTGTAGGGTTCCGTAGGGGCCTGCAGTGTTCTGTAAGTGCCCGTAGGTGTCTGTAGGGTTCCGTAGGCACCTGCAGTATTCTGTAGGAGCCCATAGGGTTTTAGTGAGGTTCCGTTGTGTTGCTAAGGGTCTTGTAGAGTGCTGTCGGGTCCTGGAGTATTCTGTAGGGTTCCAGAGGGCCTCATAGGGTTCCATCGAAATCTGAAGGGTTCCCTAGGGGCCCGTAGAGTCCCATAGATTTCCGTAGGGGCCTGTAGGGTTGTGTAAGTGCCCGCAGGGGTTGGTAGGAGCTTGTAGGGTGCCATATGTTTCCGGAGGGTTGTGTAGGGTTCCGTAGGGGCCTGTGGTGTTCCCTAGGGGCCTGTAGAGTCTCGTACGGTTCCGTAGGGGCCTGTGGTGTTCCCTAGGGGCCTGTAGAGTCTCGTACAGTTCCGTAGGGTCCTGTAGGTTTCCATAAGCGCCCGCAGAGGTCTGAAGGGGCCCGTACTGTTCCGTAAGGATCCATAGGGCTCCGTAGAGCTTCGTAGGTTCCCTAGAGGCCTGTGGAGTACCGCAGGAGCCAGTAGTGTTCTGTAGGAGCCCGTAGGGTTCCTTCCATAGGAGCTGGCAGTGTTCCGTAGGGTCCTCTAGGGTTGAGTAAGTGCCCGCAGGAGTCTGTAGGAATCCGTGGGATTCTGTAAGGTTCTGGAGGGTTCTGCAGGGTTCCGTAGGGGCCCGTAGAGTTCCGTAGTGGCTGGTAAAGTTCCCTAGGGCCCTGTACCGTTCCGTAACTGCCTGCAAGGGTCTTTAGGCTTCCGTAGGGGCTGGTAGGGTTCCATAAAGTTCCGTGGGTTCCTGCAGAGTTCTGCAAGTGCCCGCTAGGGCCTGTAGGGGCCCACAGTGTTTCTGCCAGGTTCCGTAGAGTTCCGTAGGGGCCATATTTTTCTGTAGTGGCTGGTAGTATTCTGTAGGGGTCTGTAGGTTTCCGTAGGCGCCTACAGTGTTCTGTAGGAGCCCATAGGGTTTTAGTGAGGTTCCGTTGTGTTGCTAAGGGTCTTGTAGAGTGCTGTCGGGTCCTGGAGTATTCTGTAGGGTTCCAGAGGGCCTCATAGGGTTCCATCGAAATCTATAGGGTTCCCTAGGGGCCCGTGGAGTCCCGTAGATTTCCGTAGGGACCTGTAGCTTTGTGTAAGTGCTCGCAGGGGTTGGTAGGAGCTTGTAGGGTTCCATAAGTTTCCAGAGGGTCGTGTAGGGTTCCGTAGGGGCCTGTGGTGTTCCCTAGGGGCCTGTAGAGTCTCATACGGTTCCGTAGGGGCCTGTGGTGTTCCCTAGGGGCCTGTAGAGTCTCGTACAGTTCCGTAGGGTCCTGTAGGTTTCCATAAGTGCCCGCAGAGGTCTGAAGGGGCCCGTACTGTTCCGTAAGGATCCATAGGGCTCCGTAGAGCTTCGTAGGTTCCCTAGAGGCCTGTGGAGTACCGCAGGAGCCAGTAGTGTTCTGTAGGGGCCCGTAGGGTTCCTTCCATAGGGGCTGGCAGTGTTCCGTAGGGTCCTCTAGGGTTGTTTAAGTGCCCGCAGAAGTCTGTAGGAGTCTGTGGGATTCTGTAAGGTTCCGGAGGGTTCTGCAGGGTTCCGTAGGGGCCCGTAGAGTTCCGTAGTGGCTGGTAAAGTTCCGTAGGGCCCTGTGGGGTTCTGTATGGACCTGTAGGGTTCCGTAGGGGCCTGCAGTGTTCTGTAAGTGCCCGTAGGTGTCTGTAGGGTTCCGTAGGCACCTGCAGTATTCTGTAGGAGCCCATAGGGTTTTAGTGAGGTTCCGTTGTGTTGCTAAGGGTCTTGTAGAGTGCTGTCGGGTCCTGGAGTATTCTGTAGGGTTCCAGAGGGGCTGGTAGGGTTCCGTCGAAATCTGAAGGGTTCCCTAGGGGCCCGTAGAGTCCCATAGATTTCCGTAGGGGCCTGTAGGGTTGTGTAAGTGCCCGCAGGGGTTGGTAGGAGCTTGTAGGGTGCCATATGTTTCCGGAGGGTTGTGTAGGGTTCCGTAGGGGCCTGTGGTGTTCCCTAGGGGCCTGTAGAGTCTCGTACAGTTTCGGTAGGGTCCTGTAGGTTTCCATAAGCGCCCGCAGAGGTCTGAAGGGGCCCGTACTGTTCCGTAAGGATCCATAGGGTTCCGTAGAGCTTCGTAGGTTCCCTAGAGGCCTGTGGAGTACCGTAGGAGCCAGTAGTGTTCCGTAGGGTCCTCTAGGGTTGAGTAAGTGCCCGCAGGAGTCTGTAGGAATCCGTGCGATTCTGTAAGGTTCTGGAGGGTTCTGCAGGGTTCCGTAGGGGCCCGTAGAGTTCCGTAGTGGCTGGTAAAGTTCCCTAGGGCCCTGTACCGTTCCGTAACTGCCTGCAAGGGTCTTTAGGCTTCCGTAGGGGCTGGTAGGGTTCCATAAAGTTCCGTGGGTTCCTGCAGAGTTCTGCAAGTGCCCGCAAGGGCCTCTAGGGGCCCACAGTGTTTCTGCCAGGTTCCGTAGAGTTCCGTAGGGGCCATATTTTTCTGTAGTGGCTGGTAGTATTCTGTAGGGGTCTGTAGGTTTCCGTAGGCGGCTACAGTGTTCTGTAGGAGCCCATAGGGTTTTAGTGAGGTTCCGTTGTGTTGCTAAGGGTCTTGTAGAGTGCTGTCGGGTCCTGGAGTATTCTGTAGGGTTCCAGAGGGGCTCGTAGGGTTCCGTCGAAATCTGTAGGGTTCCCTAGGGGCCCATAGAGTCCCGTAGATTGCCGTAGGGACCTGTAGGGTTGTGTAAGTGCTCGCAGGGGTTGGTAGGAGCTTGTAGGGTTCCATAAGTTTCCAGAGGGTTGTGTAGGGTTCCGTAGGGGCCTGTGGTGTTCCCTAGGGGCCTGTAGAGTCTCGTACGGTTCCGTAGGGGCCTGTGGTGTTCCCTAGGGGCCTGTAGAGTCTCGTACAGTTCCGTAGGGTCCTGTAGGTTTCCATAAGCGCCCGCAGAGGTCTGAAGGGGCCCGTACTGTTCCGTAAGGATCCATAGGGCTCCGTAGAGCTTCGTAGGTTCCCTAGAGGCCTGTGGAGTACCGCAGGAGCCAGTAGTGTTCTGTAGGAGCCCGTAGGGTTCCTTCCATAGGAGCTGGCAGTGTTCCGTAGGGTCCTCTAGGGTTGAGTAAGTGCCCGCAGGAGTCTGTAGGAATCCGTGGGATTCTGTAAGGTTCTGGAGGGTTCTGCAGGGTTCCGTAGGGGCCCGTAGAGTTCCGTAGTGGCTGGTAAAGTTCCCTAGGGCCCTGTACCGTTCCGTAACTGCCTGCAAGGGTCTTTAGGCTTCCGTAGGGGCTGGTAGGGTTCCATAAAGTTCCGTGGGTTCCCGCAGAGTTCTGCAAGTGCCCGCTAGGGCCTGTAGGGGCGCACAGTGTTTCTGCCAGGTTCCGTAGAGTTCCGTAGGGGCCATATTTTTCTGTAGTGGCTGGTAGTATTCTGTAGGGGTCTGTAGGTTTCCGTAGGCGGCTACAGCGTTCTGTAGGAGCCCATAGGGTTTTAGTGAGGTTCCGTTGTGTTGCTAAGGGTCTTGTAGAGTGCTGTCGGGTCCTGGAGTATTCTGTAGGGTTCCAGAGGGCCTCATAGGGTTCCATCGAAATCTATAGGGTTCCCTAGGGGCCCGTAGAGTCCCGTAGATTTCCGTAGGGACCTGTAGCTTTGTGTAAGTGCTCGCAGGGGTTGGTAGGAGCTTGTAGGGTTCCATAAGTTTCCAGAGGGTTGTGTAGGGTTCCGTAGGGGCCTGTGGTGTTCCCTAGGGGCCTGTAGAGTCTCGTACAGTTCCGTAGGGTCCTGTAGGTTTCCATAAGTGCCCGCAGAGGTCTGAAGGGGCCCGTACTGTTCCGTAAGGATCCATAGGGTTCCGTAGAGCTTCGTAGGTTCCCTAGAGGCCTGTGGAGTACCGCAGGAGCCAGTAGTGTTCTGTAGGGGCCCGTAGGGTTCCTTCCATAGGGGCTGGCAGTGTTCCGTAGGGTCCTCTAGGGTTGTTTAAGTGCCCGCAGAAGTCTGTAGGAGTCTGTGGGATTCTGTAAGGTTCCGGAGGGTTCTGCAGGGTTCCGTAGGGGCCCGTAGAGTTCCGTAGTGGCTGGTAAAGTTCCGTAGGGCCCTGTGGGGTTCTGTATGGACCTGTAGGGTTCCGTAGGGGCCTGCAGTGTTCTGTAAGTGCCCGTAGGTGTCTGTAGGGTTCCGTAGGCACCTGCAGTATTCTGTAGGAGCCCATAGGGTTTTAGTGAGGTTCCGTTGTGTTGCTAAGGGTCTTGTAGAGTGCTGTCGGGTCCTGGAGTATTCTGTAGGGTTCCAGAGGGGCTGGTAGGGTTCCGTCGAAATCTGAAGGGTTCCCTAGGGGCCCGTAGAGTCCCATAGATTTCCGTAGGGGCCTGTAGGGTTGTGTAAGTGCCCGCAGGGGTTGGTAGGAGCTTGTAGGGTGCCATATGTTTCCGGAGGGTTGTGTAGGGTTCCGTAGGGGCCTGTGGTGTTCCCTAGGGGCCTGTAGAGTCTCGTACGGTTCCGTAGGGGCCTGTGGTGTTCCCTAGGGGCCTGTAGAGTCTCGTACAGTTCCGTAGGGTCCTGTAGGTTTCCATAAGCGCCCGCAGAGGTCTGAAGGGGCCCGTACTGTTCCGTAAGGATCCATAGGGCTCCGTAGAGCTTCGTAGGTTCCCTAGAGGCCTGTGGAGTACCGCAGGAGCCAGTAGTGTTCTGTAGGAGCCCGTAGGGTTCCTTCCATAGGAGCTGGCAGTGTTCCGTAGGGTCCTCTAGGGTTGAGTAAGTGCCCGCAGGAGTCTGTAGGAATCCGTGGGATTCTGTAAGGTTCTGGAGGGTTCTGCAGGGTTCCGTAGGGGCCCGTAGAGTTCCGTAGTGGCTGGTAAAGTTCCCTAGGGCCCTGTACCGTTCCGTAACTGCCTGCAAGGGTCTTTAGGCTTCCGTAGGGGCTGGTAGGGTTCCATAAAGTTCCGTGGGTTCCTGCAGAGTTCTGCAAGTGCCCGCTAGGGCCTGTAGGGGCCCACAGTGTTTCTGCCAGGTTCCGTAGAGTTCCGTAGGGGCCATATTTTTCTGTAGTGGCTGGTAGTATTCTGTAGGGGTCTGTAGGTTTCCGTAGGCGCCTACAGTGTTCTGTAGGAGCCCATAGGGTTTTAGTGAGGTTCCGTTGTGTTGCTAAGGGTCTTGTAGAGTGCTGTCGGGTCCTGGAGTATTCTGTAGGGTTCCAGAGGGCCTCATAGGGTTCCATCGAAATCTATAGGGTTCCCTAGGGGCCCGTGGAGTCCCGTAGATTTCCGTAGGGACCTGTAGCTTTGTGTAAGTGCTCGCAGGGGTTGGTAGGAGCTTGTAGGGTTCCATAAGTTTCCAGAGGGTCGTGTAGGGTTCCGTAGGGGCCTGTGGTGTTCCCTAGGGGCCTGTAGAGTCTCATACGGTTCCGTAGGGGCCTGTGGTGTTCCCTAGGGGCCTGTAGAGTCTCGTACAGTTCCGTAGGGTCCTGTAGGTTTCCATAAGTGCCCGCAGAGGTCTGAAGGGGCCCGTACTGTTCCGTAAGGATCCATAGGGCTCCGTAGAGCTTCGTAGGTTCCCTAGAGGCCTGTGGAGTACCGCAGGAGCCAGTAGTGTTCTGTAGGGGCCCGTAGGGTTCCTTCCATAGGGGCTGGCAGTGTTCCGTAGGGTCCTCTAGGGTTGTTTAAGTGCCCGCAGAAGTCTGTAGGAGTCTGTGGGATTCTGTAAGGTTCCGGAGGGTTCTGCAGGGTTCCGTAGGGGCCCGTAGAGTTCCGTAGTGGCTGGTAAAGTTCCGTAGGGCCCTGTGGGGTTCTGTATGGACCTGTAGGGTTCCGTAGGGGCCTGCAGTGTTCTGTAAGTGCCCGTAGGTGTCTGTAGGGTTCCGTAGGCACCTGCAGTATTCTGTAGGAGCCCATAGGGTTTTAGTGAGGTTCCGTTGTGTTGCTAAGGGTCTTGTAGAGTGCTGTCGGGTCCTGGAGTATTCTGTAGGGTTCCAGAGGGGCTGGTAGGGTTCCGTCGAAATCTGAAGGGTTCCCTAGGGGCCCGTAGAGTCCCATAGATTTCCGTAGGGGCCTGTAGGGTTGTGTAAGTGCCCGCAGGGGTTGGTAGGAGCTTGTAGGGTGCCATATGTTTCCGGAGGGTTGTGTAGGGTTCCGTAGGGGCCTGTGGTGTTCCCTAGGGGCCTGTAGAGTCTCGTACAGTTTCGGTAGGGTCCTGTAGGTTTCCATAAGCGCCCGCAGAGGTCTGAAGGGGCCCGTACTGTTCCGTAAGGATCCATAGGGTTCCGTAGAGCTTCGTAGGTTCCCTAGAGGCCTGTGGAGTACCGTAGGAGCCAGTAGTGTTCCGTAGGGTCCTCTAGGGTTGAGTAAGTGCCCGCAGGAGTCTGTAGGAATCCGTGCGATTCTGTAAGGTTCTGGAGGGTTCTGCAGGGTTCCGTAGGGGCCCGTAGAGTTCCGTAGTGGCTGGTAAAGTTCCCTAGGGCCCTGTACCGTTCCGTAACTGCCTGCAAGGGTCTTTAGGCTTCCGTAGGGGCTGGTAGGGTTCCATAAAGTTCCGTGGGTTCCTGCAGAGTTCTGCAAGTGCCCGCAAGGGCCTCTAGGGGCCCACAGTGTTTCTGCCAGGTTCCGTAGAGTTCCGTAGGGGCCATATTTTTCTGTAGTGGCTGGTAGTATTCTGTAGGGGTCTGTAGGTTTCCGTAGGCGGCTACAGTGTTCTGTAGGAGCCCATAGGGTTTTAGTGAGGTTCCGTTGTGTTGCTAAGGGTCTTGTAGAGTGCTGTCGGGTCCTGGAGTATTCTGTAGGGTTCCAGAGGGGCTCGTAGGGTTCCGTCGAAATCTGTAGGGTTCCCTAGGGGCCCATAGAGTCCCGTAGATTGCCGTAGGGACCTGTAGGGTTGTGTAAGTGCTCGCAGGGGTTGGTAGGAGCTTGTAGGGTTCCATAAGTTTCCAGAGGGTTGTGTAGGGTTCCGTAGGGGCCTGTGGTGTTCCCTAGGGGCCTGTAGAGTCTCGTACGGTTCCGTAGGGGCCTGTGGTGTTCCCTAGGGGCCTGTAGAGTCTCGTACAGTTCCGTAGGGTCCTGTAGGTTTCCATAAGCGCCCGCAGAGGTCTGAAGGGGCCCGTACTGTTCCGTAAGGATCCATAGGGCTCCGTAGAGCTTCGTAGGTTCCCTAGAGGCCTGTGGAGTACCGCAGGAGCCAGTAGTGTTCTGTAGGAGCCCGTAGGGTTCCTTCCATAGGAGCTGGCAGTGTTCCGTAGGGTCCTCTAGGGTTGAGTAAGTGCCCGCAGGAGTCTGTAGGAATCCGTGGGATTCTGTAAGGTTCTGGAGGGTTCTGCAGGGTTCCGTAGGGGCCCGTAGAGTTCCGTAGTGGCTGGTAAAGTTCCCTAGGGCCCTGTACCGTTCCGTAACTGCCTGCAAGGGTCTTTAGGCTTCCGTAGGGGCTGGTAGGGTTCCATAAAGTTCCGTGGGTTCCCGCAGAGTTCTGCAAGTGCCCGCTAGGGCCTGTAGGGGCGCACAGTGTTTCTGCCAGGTTCCGTAGAGTTCCGTAGGGGCCATATTTTTCTGTAGTGGCTGGTAGTATTCTGTAGGGGTCTGTAGGTTTCCGTAGGCGGCTACAGCGTTCTGTAGGAGCCCATAGGGTTTTAGTGAGGTTCCGTTGTGTTGCTAAGGGTCTTGTAGAGTGCTGTCGGGTCCTGGAGTATTCTGTAGGGTTCCAGAGGGCCTCATAGGGTTCCATCGAAATCTATAGGGTTCCCTAGGGGCCCGTAGAGTCCCGTAGATTTCCGTAGGGACCTGTAGCTTTGTGTAAGTGCTCGCAGGGGTTGGTAGGAGCTTGTAGGGTTCCATAAGTTTCCAGAGGGTTGTGTAGGGTTCCGTAGGGGCCTGTGGTGTTCCCTAGGGGCCTGTAGAGTCTCGTACAGTTCCGTAGGGTCCTGTAGGTTTCCATAAGTGCCCGCAGAGGTCTGAAGGGGCCCGTACTGTTCCGTAAGGATCCATAGGGTTCCGTAGAGCTTCGTAGGTTCCCTAGAGGCCTGTGGAGTACCGCAGGAGCCAGTAGTGTTCTGTAGGGGCCCGTAGGGTTCCTTCCATAGGGGCTGGCAGTGTTCCGTAGGGTCCTCTAGGGTTGTTTAAGTGCCCGCAGAAGTCTGTAGGAGTCTGTGGGATTCTGTAAGGTTCCGGAGGGTTCTGCAGGGTTCCGTAGGGGCCCGTAGAGTTCCGTAGTGGCTGGTAAAGTTCCGTAGGGCCCTGTGGGGTTCTGTATGGACCTGTAGGGTTCCGTAGGGGCCTGCAGTGTTCTGTAAGTGCCCGTAGGTGTCTGTAGGGTTCCGTAGGCACCTGCAGTATTCTGTAGGAGCCCATAGGGTTTTAGTGAGGTTCCGTTGTGTTGCTAAGGGTCTTGTAGAGTGCTGTCGGGTCCTGGAGTATTCTGTAGGGTTCCAGAGGGGCTGGTAGGGTTCCGTCGAAATCTGAAGGGTTCCCTAGGGGCCCGTAGAGTCCCATAGATTTCCGTAGGGGCCTGTAGGGTTGTGTAAGTGCCCGCAGGGGTTGGTAGGAGCTTGTAGGGTGCCATATGTTTCCGGAGGGTTGTGTAGGGTTCCGTAGGGGCCTGTGGTGTTCCCTAGGGGCCTGTAGAGTCTCGTACAGTTTGGGTAGGGTCCTGTAGGTTTCCATAAGCGCCCGCAGAGGTCTGAAGGGGCCCGTACTGTTCCGTAAGGATCCATAGGGTTCCGTAGAGCTTCGTAGGTTCCCTAGAGGCCTGTGGAGTACCGTAGGAGCCAGTAGTGTTCCGTAGGGTCCTCTAGGGTTGAGTAAGTGCCCGCAGGAGTCTGTAGGAATCCGTGCGATTCTGTAAGGTTCTGGAGGGTTCTGCAGGGTTCCGTAGGGGCCCGTAGAGTTCCGTAGTGGCTGGTAAAGTTCCCTAGGGCCCTGTACCGTTCCGTAACTGCCTGCAAGGGTCTTTAGGCTTCCGTAGGGGCTGGGAGGGTTCCATAAAGTTCCGTGGGTTCCTGCAGAGTTCTGCAAGTGCCCGCAAGGGCCTGTAGGGGCGCACAGTGTTTCTGCCAGGTTCCGTAGAGTTCCGTAGGGGCCATATTTTTCTGTAGTGGCTGGTAGTATTCTGTAGGGGTCTGTAGGTTTCCGTAGGCGGCTACAGTGTTCTGTAGGAGCCCATAGGGTTTTAGTGAGGTTCCGTTGTGTTGCTAAGGGTCTTGTAGAGTGCTGTCGGGTCCTGGAGTATTCTGTAGGGTTCCAGAGGGGCTCGTAGGGTTCCGTCGAAATCTGTAGGGTTCCCTAGGGGCCCATAGAGTCCCGTAGATTGCCGTAGGGACCTGTAGGGTTGTGTAAGTGCTCGCAGGGGTTGGTAGGAGCTTGTAGGGTTCCATAAGTTTCCAGAGGGTTGTGTAGGGTTCCGTAGGGGCCTGTGGTGTTCCCTAGGGGCCTGTAGAGTCTCGTACGGTTCCGTAGGGGCCTGTGGTGTTCCCTAGGGGCCTGTAGAGTCTCGTACAGTTCCGTAGGGTCCTGTAGGTTTCCATAAGCGCCCGCAGAGGTCTGAAGGGGCCCGTACTGTTCCGTAAGGATCCATAGGGCTCCGTAGAGCTTCGTAGGTTCCCTAGAGGCCTGTGGAGTACCGCAGGAGCCAGTAGTGTTCTGTAGGGGCCCGTAGGGTTCCTTCCATAGGAGCTGGCAGTGTTCCGTAGGGTCCTCTAGGGTTGAGTAAGTGCCCGCAGGAGTCTGTAGGAATCCGTGCGATTCTGTAAGGTTCTGGAGGGTTCTGCAGGGTTCCGTAGGGGCCCGTAGAGTTCCGTAGTGGCTGGTAAAGTTCCCTAGGGCCCTGTACCGTTCCGTAACTGCCTGCAAGGGTCTTTAGGCTTCCGTAGGGGCTGGTAGGGTTCCATAAAGTTCCGTGGGTTCCTGCAGAGTTCTGCAAGTGCCCGCTAGGGCCTGTAGGGGCCCACAGTGTTTCTGCCAGGTTCCGTAGAGTTCCGTAGGGGCCATATTTTTCTGTAGTGGCTGGTAGTATTCTGTAGGGGTCTGTAGGTTTCCGTAGGCACCTACAGTGTTCTGTAGGAGCCCATAGGGTTTTAGTGAGGTTCGTTGTGTTGCTAAGGGTCTTGTAGAGTGCTGTCGGGTCCTGGAGTATTCTGTAGGGTTCCAGAGGGCCTCATAGGGTTCCATCGAAATCTATAGGGTTCCCTAGGGGCCCGTGGAGTCCCGTAGATTTCCGTAGGGACCTGTAGCTTTGTGTAAGTGCTCGCAGGGGTTGGTAGGAGCTTGTAGGGTTCCATAAGTTTCCAGAGGGTTGTGTAGGGTTCCGTAGGGGCCTGTGGTGTTCCCTAGGGGCCTGTAGAGTCTCATACGGTTCCGTAGGGGCCTGTGGTGTTCCCTAGGGGCCTGTAGAGTCTCGTACAGTTCCGTAGGGTCCTGTAGGTTTCCATAAGTGCCCGCAGAGGTCTGAAGGGGCCCGTACTGTTCCGTAAGGATCCATAGGGCTCCGTAGAGCTTCGTAGGTTCCCTAGAGGCCTGTGGAGTACCGCAGGAGCCAGTAGTGTTCTGTAGGGGCCCGTAGGGTTCCTTCCATAGGGGCTGGCAGTGTTCCGTAGGGTCCTCTAGGGTTGTTTAAGTGCCCGCAGAAGTCTGTAGGAGTCTGTGGGATTCTGTAAGGTTCCGGAGGGTTCTGCAGGGTTCCGTAGGGGCCCGTAGAGTTCCGTAGTGGCTGGTAAAGTTCCGTAGGGCCCTGTGGGGTTCTGTATGGACCTGTAGGGTTCCGTAGGGGCCTGCAGTGTTCTGTAAGTGCCCGTAGGTGTCTGTAGGGTTCCGTAGGCACCTGCAGTATTCTGTAGGAGCCCATAGGGTTTTAGTGAGGTTCCGTTGTGTTGCTAAGGGTCTTGTAGAGTGCTGTCGGGTCCTGGAGTATTCTGTAGGGTTCCAGAGGGGCTCGTAGGGTTCCGTCGAAATCTGTAGGGTTCCCTAGGGGCCCATAGAGTCCCGTAGATTTCCGTAGGGACCTGTAGGGTTGTGTAAGTGCTCGCAGGGGTTGGTAGGAGCTTGTAGGGTTCCATAAGTTTCCAGAGGGTTGTGTAGGGTTCCGTAGGGGCCTGTGGTGTTCCCTAGGGGCCTGTAGAGTCTCATACGGTTCCGTAGGGGCCTGTGGTGTTCCCTAGGGGCCTGTAGAGTCTCGTACAGTTCCGTAGGGTCCTGTAGGTTTCCATAAGTGCCCGCAGAGGTCTGAAGGGGCCCGTACTGTTCCGTAAGGATCCATAGGGCTCCGTAGAGCTTCGTAGGTTCCCTAGAGGCCTGTGGAGTACCGCAGGAGCCAGTAGTGTTCTGTAGGGGCCCGTAGGGTTCCTTCCATAGGGGCTGGCAGTGTTCCGTAGGGTCCTCTAGGGTTGTTTAAGTGCCCGCAGAAGTCTGTAGGAGTCTGTGGGATTCTGTAAGGTTCCGGAGGGTTCTGCAGGGTTCCGTAGGGGCCCGTAGAGTTCCGTAGTGGCTGGTAAAGTTCCGTAGGGCCCTGTGGGGTTCTGTATGGACCTGTAGGGTTCCGTAGGGGCCTGCAGTGTTCTGTAAGTGCCCGTAGGTGTCTGTAGGGTTCCGTAGGCACCTGCAGTATTCTGTAGGAGCCCATAGGGTTTTAGTGAGGTTCCGTTGTGTTGCTAAGGGTCTTGTAGAGTGCTGTCGGGTCCTGGAGTATTCTGTAGGGTTCCAGAGGGGCTGGTAGGGTTCCGTCGAAATCTGAAGGGTTCCCTAGGGGCCCGTAGAGTCCCATAGATTTCCGTAGGGGCCTGTAGGGTTGTGTAAGTGCCCGCAGGGGTTGGTAGGAGCTTGTAGGGTGCCATATGTTTCCGGAGGGTTGTGTAGGGTTCCGTAGGGGCCTGTGGTGTTCCCTAGGGGCCTGTAGAGTCTCGTACAGTTTCGGTAGGGTCCTGTAGGTTTCCATAAGCGCCCGCAGAGGTCTGAAGGGGCCCGTACTGTTCCGTAAGGATCCATAGGGTTCCGTAGAGCTTCGTAGGTTCCCTAGAGGCCTGTGGAGTACCGTAGGAGCCAGTAGTGTTCCGTAGGGTCCTCTAGGGTTGAGTAAGTGCCCGCAGGAGTCTGTAGGAATCCGTGCGATTCTGTAAGGTTCTGGAGGGTTCTGCAGGGTTCCGTAGGGGCCCGTAGAGTTCCGTAGTGGCTGGTAAAGGTCCCTAGGGCCCTGTACCGTTCCGTAACTGCCTGCAAGGGTCTTTAGGCTTCCGTAGGGGCTGGTAGGGTTCCATAAAGTTCCGTGGGTTCCTGCAGAGTTCTGCAAGTGCCCGCAAGGGCCTGTAGGGGCGCACAGTGTTTCTGCCAGCTTCCGTAGAGTTCCGTAGGGGCCATATTTTTCTGTAGTGGCTGGTAGTATTCTGTAGGGGTCTGTAGGTTTCCGTAGGCGCCTACAGTGTTCTGTAGGAGCCCATAGGGTTTTAGTGAGGTTCCGTTGTGTCGCTAAGGGTCTTGTAGAGTGCTGTCGGGTCCTGGAGTATTCTGTAGGGTTCCAGAGGGGCTCGTAGGGTTCCATCGAAATCTATAGGGTTCCCTAGGGGCCCATAGAGTCCCGTAGATTTCCGTAGGGACCTGTAGGGTTGTGTAAGTGCCCGCAGAAGTCTGTAGGAGTCTGTGGGATTCTGTAAGGTTCCGGAGGGTTCTGCAGGGTTCCGTAGGGGCCCGTAGAGTTCCGTAGTGGCTGGTAAAGTTCCGTAGGGCCCTGTGGGGTTCTGTATGGACCTGTAGGGTTCCGTAGGGGCCTGCAGGGTTCCGTAAGTGCCCGCAGGTGTTTGTAGGGTTCCGTAGGGATCTGTAGGGTTCTGTAGGCACCTGCAGTGTTCTGTAGGAGCCCATAGGGTTTTAGTGAGGTTCCGTTGTGTTGCTAAGGGTCTTGTAGAGTGCTGTCGGGTCCTGGAGTATTCTGTAGGGTTCCAGAGGGGCTCGTAGGGTTCCGTCGAAATCTGTAGGGTTCCCTAGGGGCCCATAGAGTCCCGTAGATTGCCGTAGGGACCTGTAGGGTTGTGTAAGTGCTCGCAGGGGTTGGTAGGAGCTTGTAGGGTTCCATAAGTTTCCAGAGGGTTGTGTAGGGTTCCGTAGGGGCCTGTGGTGTTCCCTAGGGGCCTGTAGAGTCTCGTACGGTTCCGTAGGGGCCTGTGGTGTTCCCTAGGGGCCTGTAGAGTCTCGTACAGTTCCGTAGGGTCCTGTAGGTTTCCATAAGCGCCCGCAGAGGTCTGAAGGGGCCCGTACTGTTCCGTAAGGATCCATAGGGCTCCGTAGAGCTTCGTAGGTTCCCTAGAGGCCTGTGGAGTACCGCAGGAGCCAGTAGTGTTCTGTAGGGGCCCGTAGGGTTCCTTCCATAGGAGCTGGCAGTGTTCCGTAGGGTCCTCTAGGGTTGAGTAAGTGCCCGCAGGAGTCTGTAGGAATCCGTGGGATTCTGTAAGGTTCTGGAGGGTTCTGCAGGGTTCCGTAGGGGCCCGTAGAGTTCCGTAGTGGCTGGTAAAGTTCCCTAGGGCCCTGTACCGTTCCGTAACTGCCTGCAAGGGTCTTTAGGCTTCCGTAGGGGCTGGTAGGGTTCCATAAAGTTCCGTGGGTTCCTGCAGAGTTCTGCAAGTGCCCGCTAGGGCCTGTAGGGGCCCACAGTGTTTCTGCCAGGTTCCGTAGAGTTCCGTAGGGGCCATATTTTTCTGTAGTGGCTGGTAGTATTCTGTAGGGGTCTGTAGGTTTCCGTAGGCACCTACAGTGTTCTGTAGGAGCCCATAGGGTTTTAGTGAGGTTCGTTGTGTTGCTAAGGGTCTTGTAGAGTGCTGTCGGGTCCTGGAGTATTCTGTAGGGTTCCAGAGGGCCTCATAGGGTTCCATCGAAATCTATAGGGTTCCCTAGGGGCCCGTGGAGTCCCGTAGATTTCCGTAGGGACCTGTAGCTTTGTGTAAGTGCTCGCAGGATTTGGTAGGAGCTTGTAGGGTTCCATAAGTTTCCAGAGGGTTGTGTAGGGTTCCGTAGGGGCCTGTGGTGTTCCCTAGGGGCCTGTAGAGTCTCATACGGTTCCGTAGGGGCCTGTGGTGTTCCCTAGGGGCCTGTAGAGTCTCGTACAGTTCCGTAGGGTCCTGTAGGTTTCCATAAGTGCCCGCAGAGGTCTGAAGGGGCCCGTACTGTTCCGTAAGGATCCATAGGGCTCCGTAGAGCTTCGTAGGTTCCCTAGAGGCCTGTGGAGTACCGCAGGAGCCAGTAGTGTTCTGTAGGGGCCCGTAGGGTTCCTTCCATAGGGGCTGGCAGTGTTCCGTAGGGTCCTCTAGGGTTGTTTAAGTGCCCGCAGAAGTCTGTAGGAGTCTGTGGGATTCTGTAAGGTTCCGGAGGGTTCTGCAGGGTTCCGTAGGGGCCCGTAGAGTTCCGTAGTGGCTGGTAAAGTTCCGTAGGGCCCTGTGGGGTTCTGTATGGACCTGTAGGGTTCCGTAGGGGCCTGCAGTGTTCTGTAAGTGCCCGTAGGTGTCTGTAGGGTTCCGTAGGCACCTGCAGTATTCTGTAGGAGCCCATAGGGTTTTAGTGAGGTTCCGTTGTGTTGCTAAGGGTCTTGTAGAGTGCTGTCGGGTCCTGGAGTATTCTGTAGGGTTCCAGAGGGGCTGGTAGGGTTCCGTCGAAATCTGTAGGGTTCCCTAGGGGCCCATAGAGTCCCGTAGATTGCCGTAGGGACCTGTAGGGTTGTGTAAGTGCTCGCAGGGGTTGGTAGGAGCTTGTAGGGTTCCATAAGTTTCCAGAGGGTTGTGTAGCGTTCCGTAGGGGCCTGTGGTGTTCCCTAAGGGCCTGTAGAGTCTCGTACGGTTCTGTAGGGGCCTGTGGTGTTCCCTAGGGGCCTGTAGAGTCTCGTACAGTTCCGTAGGGTCCTGTAGGTTTCCATAAGCGCCCGCAGAGGTCTGAAGGGGCCCGTACTGTTCCGTAAGGATCCATAGGGCTCCGTAGAGCTTCGTAGGTTCCCTAGAGGCCTGTGGAGTACCGCAGGAGCCAGTAGTGTTCTGTAGGAGCCCGTAGGGTTCCTTCCATAGGAGCTGGCAGTGTTCCGTAGGGTCCTCTAGGGTTGAGTAAGTGCCCGCAGGAGTCTGTAGGAATCCGTGGGATTCTGTAAGGTTCTGGAGGGTTCTGCAGGGTTCCGTAGGGGCCCGTAGAGTTCCGTAGTGGCTGGTAAAGTTCCCTAGGGCCCTGTACCGTTCCGTAACTGCCTGCAAGGGTCTTTAGGCTTCCGTAGGGGCTGGTAGGGTTCCATAAAGTTCCATGGGTTCCTGCAGAGTTCTGCAAGTGCCCGCTAGGGCCTGTAGGGGCCCACAGTGTTTCTGCCAGGTTCCGTAGAGTTCCGTAGGGGCCATATTTTTCTGTAGTGGCTGGTAGTATTCTGTAGGGGTCTGTAGGTTTCCGTAGGCACCTACAGTGTTCTGTAGGAGCCCATAGGGTTTTAGTGAGGTTCCGTTGTGTTGCTAAGGGTCTTGTAGAGTGCTGTCGGGTCCTGGAGTATTCTGTAGGGTTCCAGAGGGCCTCATAGGGTTCCATCGAAATCTATAGGGTTCCCTAGGGGCCCGTGGAGTCCCGTAGATTTCCGTAGGGACCTGTAGCTTTGTGTAAGTGCTCGCAGGGGTTGGTAGGAGCTTGTAGGGTTCCATAAGTTTCCAGAGGGTTGTGTAGGGTTCCGTAGGGGCCTGTGGTGTTCCCTAGGGGCCTGTAGAGTCTCATACGGTTCCGTAGGGGCCTGTGGTGTTCCCTAGGGGCCTGTAGAGTCTCGTACAGTTCCGTAGGGTCCTGTAGGTTTCCATAAGTGCCCGCAGAGGTCTGAAGGGGCCCGTACTGTTCCGTAAGGATCCATAGGGCTCCGTAGAGCTTCGTAGGTTCCCTAGAGGCCTGTGGAGTACCGCAGGAGCCAGTAGTGTTCTGTAGGGGCCCGTAGGGTTCCTTCCATAGGGGCTGGCAGTGTTCCGTAGGGTCCTCTAGGGTTGTTTAAGTGCCCGCAGAAGTCTGTAGGAGTCTGTGGGATTCTGTAAGGTTCCGGAGGGTTCTGCAGGGTTCCGTAGGGGCCCGTAGAGTTCCGTAGTGGCTGGTAAAGTTCCGTAGGGCCCTGTGGGGTTCTGTATGGACCTGTAGGGTTCCGTAGGGGCCTGCAGTGTTCTGTAAGTGCCCGTAGGTGTCTGTAGGGTTCCGTAGGCACCTGCAGTATTCTGTAGGAGCCCATAGGGTTTTAGTGAGGTTCCGTTGTGTTGCTAAGGGTCTTGTAGAGTGCTGTCGGGTCCTGGAGTATTCTGTAGGGTTCCAGAGGGGCTGGTAGGGTTCCGTCGAAATCTGAAGGGTTCCCTAGGGGCCCGTAGAGTCCCATAGATTTCCGTAGGGGCCTGTAGGGTTGTGTAAGTGCCCGCAGGGGTTGGTAGGAGCTTGTAGGGTGCCATATGTTTCCGGAGGGTTGTGTAGGGTTCCGTAGGGGCCTGTGGTGTTCCCTAGGGGCCTGTAGAGTCTCGTACAGTTTGGGTAGGGTCCTGTAGGTTTCCATAAGCGCCCGCAGAGGTCTGAAGGGGCCCGTACTGTTCCGTAAGGATCCATAGGGTTCCGTAGAGCTTCGTAGATTCCCTAGAGGCCTGTGGAGTACCGTAGGAGCCAGTAGTGTTCCGTAGGGTCCTCTAGGGTTGAGTAAGTGCCCGCAGGAGTCTGTAGGAATCCGTGCGATTCTGTAAGGTTCTGGAGGGTTCTGCAGGGTTCCGTAGGGGCCCGTAGAGTTCCGTAGTGGCTGGTAAAGGTCCCTAGGGCCCTGTACCGTTCCGTAACTGCCTGCAAGGGTCTTTAGGCTTCCGTAGGGGCTGGTAGGGTTCCATAAAGTTCCGTGGGTTCCTGCAGAGTTCTGCAAGTGCCCGCAAGGGCCTGTAGGGGCGCACAGTGTTTCTGCCAGGTTCCGTAGAGTTCCGTAGGGGCCATATTTTTCTGTAGTGGCTGGTAGTATTCTGTAGGGGTCTGTAGGTTTCCGTAGGCGCCTACAGTGTTCTGTAGGAGCCCATAGGGTTTTAGTGAGGTTCCGTTGTGTCGCTAAGGGTCTTGTAGAGTGCTGTCGGGTCCTGGAGTATTCTGTAGGGTTCCAGAGGGGCTCGTAGGGTTCCATCGAAATCTATAGGGTTCCCTAGGGGCCCATAGAGTCCCGTAGATTTCCGTAGGGACCTGTAGGGTTGTGTAAGTGCCCGCAGAAGTCTGTAGGAGTCTGTGGGATTCTGTAAGGTTCCGGAGGGTTCTGCAGGGTTCCGTAGGGGCCCGTAGAGTTCCGTAGTGGCTGGTAAAGTTCCGTAGGGCCCTGTGGGGTTCTGTATGGACCTGTAGGGTTCCGTAGGGGCCTGCAGGGTTCCGTAAGTGCCCGCAGGTGTTTGTAGGGTTCCGTAGGGATCTGTAGGGTTCTGTAGGCACCTGCAGTGTTCTGTAGGAGCCCATAGGGTTTTAGTGAGGTTCCGTTGTGTTGCTAAGGGTCTTGTAGAGTGCTGTCGGGTCCTGGAGTATTCTGTAGGGTTCCAGAGGGCCTCATAGGGTTCCATCGAAATCTATAGGGTTCCCTAGGGGCCCATAGAGTCCCGTAGATTTCCGTAGGGACCTGTAGGGTTGTGTAAGTGCTCGCAGGGGTTGGTAGGAGCTTGTAGGGTTCCATAAGTTTCCAGAGAGTTGTGTAGGGTTCCGTAGGGGCCTGTGGTGTTCCCTAGGGGCCTGTAGAGTCTCATACGGTTCCGTAGGGGCCTGTGGTGTTCCCTAGGGGCCTGTAGAGTCTCGTACAGTTCCGTAGGGTCCTATAGGTTTCCATAAGTGCCCGCAGAGGTCTGAAGGGGCCCGTACTGTTCCGTAAGGATCCATAGGGCTCCGTAGAGCTTCGTAGGTTCCCTAGAGGCCTGTGGAGTACCGCAGGAGCCAGTAGTGTTCTGTAGGGGCCCGTAGGGTTCCTTCCATAGGGGCTGGCAGTGTTCCGTAGGGTCCTCTAGGGTTGTTTAAGTGCCCGCAGAAGTCTGTAGGAGTCTGTGGGATTCTGTAAGGTTCCGGAGGGTTCTGCAGGGTTCCGTAGGGGCCCGTAGAGTTCCGTAGTGGCTGGTAAAGTTCCGTAGGGCCCTGTGGGGTTCTGTATGGACCTGTAGGGTTCCGTAGGGGCCTGCAGTGTTCTGTAAGTGCCCGTAGGTGTCTGTAGGGTTCCGTAGGCACCTGCAGTATTCTGTAGGAGCCCATAGGGTTTTAGTGAGGTTCCGTTGTGTTGCTAAGGGTCTTGTAGAGTGCTGTCGGGTCCTGGAGTATTCTGTAGGGTTCCAGAGGGGCTGGTAGGGTTCCGTCGAAATCTGAAGGGTTCCCTAGGGGCCCGTAGAGTCCCATAGATTTCCGTAGGGGCCTGTAGGGTTGTGTAAGTGCCCGCAGGGGTTGGTAGGAGCTTGTAGGGTGCCATATGTTTCCGGAGGGTTGTGTAGGGTTCCGTAGGGGCCTGTGGTGTTCCCTAGGGGCCTGTAGAGTCTCGTACAGTTTCGGTAGGGTCCTGTAGGTTTCCATAAGCGCCCGCAGAGGTCTGAAGGGGCCCGTACTGTTCCGTAAGGATCCATAGGGTTCCGTAGAGCTTCGTAGGTTCCCTAGAGGCCTGTGGAGTACCGTAGGAGCCAGTAGTGTTCCGTAGGGTCCTCTAGGGTTGAGTAAGTGCCCGCAGGAGTCTGTAGGAATCCGTGCGATTCTGTAAGGTTCTGGAGGGTTCTGCAGGGTTCCGTAGGGGCCCGTAGAGTTCCGTAGTGGCTGGTAAAGTTCCCTAGGGCCCTGTACCGTTCCGTAACTGCCTGCAAGGGTCTTTAGGCTTCCGTAGGGGCTGGTAGGGTTCCATAAAGTTCCGTGGGTTCCTGCAGAGTTCTGCAAGTGCCCGCAAGGGCCTGTAGGGGCGCACAGTGTTTCTGCCAGGTTCCGTAGAGTTCCGTAGGGGCCATATTTTTCTGTAGTGGCTGGTAGTATTCTGTAGGGGTCTGTAGGTTTCCGTAGGCGCCTACAGTGTTCTGTAGGAGCCCATAGGGTTTTAGTGAGGTTCCGTTGTGTCGCTAAGGGTCTTGTAGAGTGCTGTCGGGTCCTGGAGTATTCTGTAGGGTTCCAGAGGGCCTCATAGGGTTCCATCGAAATCTATAGGGTTCCCTAGGGGCCCATAGAGTCCCGTAGATTTCCGTAGGGACCTGTAGGGTTGTGTAAGTGCCCGCAGAAGTCTGTAGGAGTCTGTGGGATTCTGTAAGGTTCCGGAGGGTTCTGCAGGGTTCCGTAGGGGCCCGTAGAGTTCCGTAGTGGCTGGTAAAGTTCCGTAGGGCCCTGTGGGGTTCTGTATGGACCTGTAGGGTTCCGTAGGGGCCTGCAGGGTTCCGTAAGTGCCCGCAGGTGTTTGTAGGGTTCCGTAGGGATCTGTAGGGTTCCGTAGGCACCTGCAGTGTTCTGTAGGAGCCCATAGGGTTTTAGTGAGGTTCCGTTGTGTTGCTAAGGGTCTTGTAGAGTGCTGTCGGGTCCTGGAGTATTCTGTAGGGTTCCAGAGGGCCTCATAGGGTTCCATCGAAATCTATAGGGTTCCCTAGGGGCCCATAGAGTCCCGTAGATTTCCGTAGGGACCTGTAGGGTTGTGTAAGTGCTCGCAGGGGTTGGTAGGAGCTTGTAGGGTTCCATAAGTTTCCAGAGAGTTGTGTAGGGTTCCGTAGGGGCCTGTGGTGTTCCCTAGGGGCCTGTAGAGTCTCATACGGTTCCGTAGGGGCCTGTGGTGTTCCCTAGGGGCCTGTAGAGTCTCGTACAGTTCCGTAGGGTCCTGTAGGTTTCCATAAGTGCCCGCAGAGGTCTGAAGGGGCCCGTACTGTTCCGTAAGGATCCATAGGGCTCCGTAGAGCTTCGTAGTTTCCCTAGAGGCCTCTGGAGTACCGCAGGAGCCAGTAGTGTTCTGTAGGGGCCCGTAGGGTTCCTTCCATAGGGGCTGGCAGTGTTCCGTAGGGTCCTCTAGGGTTGTTTAAGTGCCCGCAGAAGTCTGTAGGAGTCTGTGGGATTCTGTAAGGTTCCGGAGGGTTCTGCAGGGTTCCGTAGGGGCCCGTAGAGTTCCGTAGTGGCTGGTAAAGTTCCGTAGGGCCCTGTGGGGTTCTGTATGGACCTGTAGGGTTCCGTAGGGGCCTGCAGTGTTCTGTAAGTGCCCGTAGGTGTCTGTAGGGTTCCGTAGGCACCTGCAGTATTCTGTAGGAGCCCATAGGGTTTTAGTGAGGTTCCGTTGTGTTGCTAAGGGTCTTGTAGAGTGCTGTCGGGTCCTGGAGTATTCTGTAGGGTTCCAGAGGGGCTGGTAGGGTTCCGTCGAAATCTGAAGGGTTCCCTAGGGGCCCGTAGAGTCCCATAGATTTCCGTAGGGGCCTGTAGGGTTGTGTAAGTGCCCGCAGGGGTTGGTAGGAGCTTGTAGGGTGCCATATGTTTCCGGAGGGTTGTGTAGGGTTCCGTAGGGGCCTGTGGTGTTCCCTAGGGGCCTGTAGAGTCTCGTACAGTTTCGGTAGGGTCCTGTAGGTTTCCATAAGCGCCCGCAGAGGTCTGAAGGGGCCCGTACTGTTCCGTAAGGATCCATAGGGTTCCGTAGAGCTTCGTAGGTTCCCTAGAGGCCTGTGGAGTACCGTAGGAGCCAGTAGTGTTCCGTAGGGTCCTCTAGGGTTGAGTAAGTGCCCGCAGGAGTCTGTAGGAATCCGTGGGATTCTGTAAGGTTCTGGAGGGTTCTGCAGGGTTCCGTAGGGGCCCGTAGAGTTCCGTAGTGGCTGGTAAAGTTCCCTAGGGCCCTGTACCGTTCTGTAACTGCCTGCAAGGGTCTTTAGGCTTCCGTAGGGGCTGGTAGGGTTCCATAAAGTTCCGTGGGTTCCTGCAGAGTTCTGCAAGTGCCCGCAAGGGCCTGTAGGGGCGCACAGTGTTTCTGCCAGGTTCCGTAGAGTTCCGTAGGGGCCATATTTTTCTGTAGTGGCTGGTAGTATTCTGTAGGGGTCTGTAGGTTTCCGTAGGCGCCTACAGTGTTCTGTAGGAGCCCATAGGGTTTTAGTGAGGTTCCGTTGTGTCGCTAAGGGTCTTGTAGAGTGCTGTCGGGTCCTGGAGTATTCTGTAGGGTTCCAGAGGGGCTCGTAGGGTTCCATCGAAATCTATAGGGTTCCCTAGGGGCCCATAGAGTCCCGTAGATTTCCGTAGGGACCTGTAGGGTTGTGTAAGTGCCCGCAGAAGTCTGTAGGAGTCTGTGGGATTCTGTAAGGTTCCGGAGGGTTCTGCAGGGTTCCGTAGGGGCCCGTAGAGTTCCGTAGTGGCTGGTAAAGTTCCGTAGGGCCCTGTGGGGTTCTGTATGGACCTGTAGGGTTCCGTAGGGGCCTGCAGGGTTCCGTAAGTGCCCGCAGGTGTTTGTAGGGTTCCGTAGGGATCTGTAGGGTTCCGTAGGCACCTGCAGTGTTCTGTAGGAGCCCATAGGGTTTTAGTGAGGTTCCGTTGTGTTGCTAAGGGTCTTGTAGAGTGCTGTCGGGTCCTGGAGTATTCTGTAGGGTTCCAGAGGGCCTCATAGGGTTCCATCGAAATCTATAGGGTTCCCTAGGGGCCCGTGGAGTCCCGTAGATTTCCGTAGGGACCTGTAGCTTTGTGTAAGTGCTCGCAGGGGTTGGTAGGAGCTTGTAGGGTTCCATAAGTTTCCAGAGGGTTGTGTAGGGTTCCGTAGGGGCCTGTGGTGTTCCCTAGGGGCCTGTAGAGTCTCATACGGTTCCGTAGGGGCCTGTGGTGTTCCCTAGGGGCCTGTAGAGTCTCGTACAGTTCCGTAGGGTCCTGTAGGTTTCCATAAGTGCCCGCAGAGGTCTGAAGGGGCCCGTACTGTTCCGTAAGGATCCATAGGGCTCCGTAGAGCTTCGTAGGTTCCCTAGAGGCCTGTGGAGTACCGCAGGAGCCAGTAGTGTTCTGTAGGGGCCCGTAGGGTTCCTTCCATAGGGGCTGGCAGTGTTCCGTAGGGTCCTCTAGGGTTGTTTAAGTGCCCGCAGAAGTCTGTAGGAGTCTGTGGGATTCTGTAAGGTTCCGGAGGGTTCTGCAGGGTTCCGTAGGGGCCCGTAGAGTTCCGTAGTGGCTGGTAAAGTTCCGTAGGGCCCTGTGGGGTTCTGTATGGACCTGTAGGGTTCCGTAGGGGCCTGCAGTGTTCTGTAAGTGCCCGTAGGTGTCTGTAGGGTTCCGTAGGCACCTGCAGTATTCTGTAGGAGCCCATAGGGTTTTAGTGAGGTTCCGTTGTGTTGCTAAGGGTCTTGTAGAGTGCTGTCGGGTCCTGGAGTATTCTGTAGGGTTCCAGAGGGGCTGGTAGGGTTCCGTCGAAATCTGAAGGGTTCCCTAGGGGCCCGTAGAGTCCCATAGATTTCCGTAGGGGCCTGTAGGGTTGTGTAAGTGCCCGCAGGGGTTGGTAGGAGCTTGTAGGGTGCCATATGTTTCCGGAGGGTTGTGTAGGGTTCCGTAGGGGCCTGTGGTGTTCCCTAGGGGCCTGTAGAGTCTCGTACAGTTTGGGTAGGGTCCTGTAGGTTTCCATAAGCGCCCGCAGAGGTCTGAAGGGGCCCGTACTGTTCCGTAAGGATCCATAGGGTTCCGTAGAGCTTCGTAGATTCCCTAGAGGCCTGTGGAGTACCGTAGGAGCCAGTAGTGTTCCGTAGGGTCCTCTAGGGTTGAGTAAGTGCCCGCAGGAGTCTGTAGGAATCCGTGCGATTCTGTAAGGTTCTGGAGGGTTCTGCAGGGTTCCGTAGGGGCCCGTAGAGTTCCGTAGTGGCTGGTAAAGGTCCCTAGGGCCCTGTACCGTTCCGTAACTGCCTGCAAGGGTCTTTAGGCTTCCGTAGGGGCTGGTAGGGTTCCATAAAGTTCCGTGGGTTCCTGCAGAGTTCTGCAAGTGCCCGCAAGGGCCTGTAGGGGCGCACAGTGTTTCTGCCAGGTTCCGTAGAGTTCCGTAGGGGCCATATTTTTCTGTAGTGGCTGGTAGTATTCTGTAGGGGTCTGTAGGTTTCCGTAGGCGCCTACAGTGTTCTGTAGGAGCCCATAGGGTTTTAGTGAGGTTCCGTTGTGTCGCTAAGGGTCTTGTAGAGTGCTGTCGGGTCCTGGAGTATTCTGTAGGGTTCCAGAGGGGCTCGTAGGGTTCCATCGAAATCTATAGGGTTCCCTAGGGGCCCATAGAGTCCCGTAGATTTCCGTAGGGACCTGTAGGGTTGTGTAAGTGCCCGCAGAAGTCTGTAGGAGTCTGTGGGATTCTGTAAGGTTCCGGAGGGTTCTGCAGGGTTCCGTAGGGGCCCGTAGAGTTCCGTAGTGGCTGGTAAAGTTCCGTAGGGCCCTGTGGGGTTCTGTATGGACCTGTAGGGTTCCGTAGGGGCCTGCAGGGTTCCGTAAGTGCCCGCAGGTGTTTGTAGGGTTCCGTAGGGATCTGTAGGGTTCTGTAGGCACCTGCAGTGTTCTGTAGGAGCCCATAGGGTTTTAGTGAGGTTCCGTTGTGTTGCTAAGGGTCTTGTAGAGTGCTGTCGGGTCCTGGAGTATTCTGTAGGGTTCCAGAGGGCCTCATAGGGTTCCATCGAAATCTATAGGGTTCCCTAGGGGCCCATAGAGTCCCGTAGATTGCCGTAGGGACCTGTAGGGTTGTGTAAGTGCTCGCAGGGGTTGGTAGGAGCTTGTAGGGTTCCATAAGTTTCCAGAGAGTTGTGTAGGGTTCCGTAGGGGCCTGTGGTGTTCCCTAGGGGCCTGTAGAGTCTCATACGGTTCCGTAGGGGCCTGTGGTGTTCCCTAGGGGCCTGTAGAGTCTCGTACAGTTCCGTAGGGTCCTATAGGTTTCCATAAGTGCCCGCAGAGGTCTGAAGGGGCCCGTACTGTTCCGTAAGGATCCATAGGGCTCCGTAGAGCTTCGTAGGTTCCCTAGAGGCCTGTGGAGTACCGCAGGAGCCAGTAGTGTTCTGTAGGGGCCCGTAGGGTTCCTTCCATAGGGGCTGGCAGTGTTCCGTAGGGTCCTCTAGGGTTGTTTAAGTGCCCGCAGAAGTCTGTAGGAGTCTGTGGGATTCTGTAAGGTTCCGGAGGGTTCTGCAGGGTTCCGTAGGGGCCCGTAGAGTTCCGTAGTGGCTGGTAAAGTTCCGTAGGGCCCTGTGGGGTTCTGTATGGACCTGTAGGGTTCCGTAGGGGCCTGCAGTGTTCTGTAAGTGCCCGTAGGTGTCTGTAGGGTTCCGTAGGCACCTGCAGTATTCTGTAGGAGCCCATAGGGTTTTAGTGAGGTTCCGTTGTGTTGCTAAGGGTCTTGTAGAGTGCTGTCGGGTCCTGGAGTATTCTGTAGGGTTCCAGAGGGGCTGGTAGGGTTCCGTCGAAATCTGAAGGGTTCCCTAGGGGCCCGTAGAGTCCCATAGATTTCCGTAGGGGCCTGTAGGGTTGTGTAAGTGCCCGCAGGGGTTGGTAGGAGCTTGTAGGGTGCCATATGTTTCCGGAGGGTTGTGTAGGGTTCCGTAGGGGCCTGTGGTGTTCCCTAGGGGCCTGTAGAGTCTCGTACAGTTTCGGTAGGGTCCTGTAGGTTTCCATAAGCGCCCGCAGAGGTCTGAAGGGGCCCGTACTGTTCCGTAAGGATCCATAGGGTTCCGTAGAGCTTCGTAGGTTCCCTAGAGGCCTGTGGAGTACCGTAGGAGCCAGTAGTGTTCCGTAGGGTCCTCTAGGGTTGAGTAAGTGCCCGCAGGAGTCTGTAGGAATCCGTGCGATTCTGTAAGGTTCTGGAGGGTTCTGCAGGGTTCCGTAGGGGCCCGTAGAGTTCCGTAGTGGCTGGTAAAGTTCCCTAGGGCCCTGTACCGTTCCGTAACTGCCTGCAAGGGTCTTTAGGCTTCCGTAGGGGCTGGTAGGGTTCCATAAAGTTCCGTGGGTTCCTGCAGAGTTCTGCAAGTGCCCGCAAGGGCCTCTAGGGGCGCACAGTGTTTCTGCCAGGTTCCGTAGAGTTCCGTAGGGGCCATATTTTTCTGTAGTGGCTGGTAGTATTCTGTAGGGGTCTGTAGGTTTCCGTAGGCGCCTACAGTGTTCTGTAGGAGCCCATAGGGTTTTAGTGAGGTTCCGTTGTGTCGCTAAGGGTCTTGTAGAGTGCTGTCGGGTCCTGGAGTATTCTGTAGGGTTCCAGAGGGGCTCGTAGGGTTCCATCGAAATCTATAGGGTTCCCTAGGGGCCCATAGAGTCCCGTAGATTTCCGTAGGGACCTGTAGGGTTGTGTAAGTGCCCGCAGAAGTCTGTAGGAGTCTGTGGGATTCTGTAAGGTTCCGGAGGGTTCTGCAGGGTTCCGTAGGGGCCCGTAGAGTTCCGTAGTGGCTGGTAAAGTTCCGTAGGGCCCTGTGGGGTTCTGTATGGACCTGTAGGGTTCCGTAGGGGCCTGCAGGGTTCCGTAAGTGCCCGCAGGTGTTTGTAGGGTTCCGTAGGGATCTGTAGGGTTCCGTAGGCACCTGCAGTGTTCTGTAGGAGCCCATAGGGTTTTAGTGAGGTTCCGTTGTGTTGCTAAGGGTCTTGTAGAGTGCTGTCGGGTCCTGGAGTATTCTGTAGGGTTCCAGAGGGCCTCATAGGGTTCCATCGAAATCTATAGGGTTCCCTAGGGGCCCATAGAGTCCCGTAGATTTCCGTAGGGACCTGTAGGGTTGTGTAAGTGCTCGCAGGGGTTGGTAGGAGCTTGTAGGGTTCCATAAGTTTCCAGAGAGTTGTGTAGGGTTCCGTAGGGGCCTGTGGTGTTCCCTAGGGGCCTGTAGAGTCTCATACGGTTCCGTAGGGGCCTGTGGTGTTCCCTAGGGGCCTGTAGAGTCTCGTACAGTTCCGTAGGGTCCTGTAGGTTTCCATAAGTGCCCGCAGAGGTCTGAAGGGGCCCGTACTGTTCCGTAAGGATCCATAGGGCTCCGTAGAGCTTCGTAGGTTCCCTAGAGGCCTCTGGAGTACCGCAGGAGCCAGTAGTGTTCTGTAGGGGCCCGTAGGGTTCCTTCCATAGGGGCTGGCAGTGTTCCGTAGGGTCCTCTAGGGTTGTTTAAGTGCCCGCAGAAGTCTGTAGGAGTCTGTGGGATTCTGTAAGGTTCCGGAGGGTTCTGCAGGGTTCCGTAGGGGCCCGTAGAGTTCCGTAGTGGCTGGTAAAGTTCCGTAGGGCCCTGTGGGGTTCTGTATGGACCTGTAGGGTTCCGTAGGGGCCTGCAGTGTTCTGTAAGTGCCCGTAGGTGTCTGTAGGGTTCCGTAGGCACCTGCAGTATTCTGTAGGAGCCCATAGGGTTTTAGTGAGGTTCCGTTGTGTTGCTAAGGGTCTTGTAGAGTGCTGTCGGGTCCTGGAGTATTCTGTAGGGTTCCAGAGGGGCTGGTAGGGTTCCGTCGAAATCTGAAGGGTTCCCTAGGGGCCCGTAGAGTCCCATAGATTTCCGTAGGGGCCTGTAGGGTTGTGTAAGTGCCCGCAGGGGTTGGTAGGAGCTTGTAGGGTGCCATATGTTTCCGGAGGGTTGTGTAGGGTTCCGTAGGGGCCTGTGGTGTTCCCTAGGGGCCTGTAGAGTCTCGTACAGTTTCGGTAGGGTCCTGTAGGTTTCCATAAGCGCCCGCAGAGGTCTGAAGGGGCCCGTACTGTTCCGTAAGGATCCATAGGGTTCCGTAGAGCTTCGTAGGTTCCCTAGAGGCCTGTGGAGTACCGTAGGAGCCAGTAGTGTTCCGTAGGGTCCTCTAGGGTTGAGTAAGTGCCCGCAGGAGTCTGTAGGAATCCGTGGGATTCTGTAAGGTTCTGGAGGGTTCTGCAGGGTTCCGTAGGGGCCCGTAGAGTTCCGTAGTGGCTGGTAAAGTTCCCTAGGGCCCTGTACCGTTCTGTAACTGCCTGCAAGGGTCTTTAGGCTTCCGTAGGGGCTGGTAGGGTTCCATAAAGTTCCGTGGGTTCCTGCAGAGTTCTGCAAGTGCCCGCAAGGGCCTGTAGGGGCGCACAGTGTTTCTGCCAGGTTCCGTAGAGTTCCGTAGGGGCCATATTTTTCTGTAGTGGCTGGTAGTATTCTGTAGGGGTCTGTAGGTTTCCGTAGGCGCCTACAGTGTTCTGTAGGAGCCCATAGGGTTTTAGTGAGGTTCCGTTGTGTCGCTAAGGGTCTTGTAGAGTGCTGTCGGGTCCTGGAGTATTCTGTAGGGTTCCAGAGGGGCTCGTAGGGTTCCATCGAAATCTATAGGGTTCCCTAGGGGCCCATAGAGTCCCGTAGATTTCCGTAGGGACCTGTAGGGTTGTGTAAGTGCCCGCAGAAGTCTGTAGGAGTCTGTGGGATTCTGTAAGGTTCCGGAGGGTTCTGCAGGGTTCCGTAGGGGCCCGTAGAGTTCCGTAGTGGCTGGTAAAGTTCCGTAGGGCCCTGTGGGGTTCTGTATGGACCTGTAGGGTTCCGTAGGGGCCTGCAGGGTTCCGTAAGTGCCCGCAGGTGTTTGTAGGGTTCCGTAGGGATCTGTAGGGTTCCGTAGGCACCTGCAGTGTTCTGTAGGAGCCCATAGGGTTTTAGTGAGGTTCCGTTGTGTTGCTAAGGGTCTTGTAGAGTGCTGTCGGGTCCTGGAGTATTCTGTAGGGTTCCAGAGGGCCTCATAGGGTTCCATCGAAATCTATAGGGTTCCCTAGGGGCCCATAGAGTCCTGTAGATTTCCGTAGGGACCTGTAGGGTTGTGTAAGTGCTCGCAGGGGTTGGTAGGAGCTTGTAGGGTTCCATAAGTTTCCAGAGAGTTGTGTAGGGTTCCGTAGGGGCCTGTGGTGTTCCCTAGGGGCCTGTAGAGTCTCATACGGTTCCGTAGGGGCCTGTGGTGTTCCCTAGGGGCCTGTAGAGTCTCGTACAGTTCCGTAGGGTCCTGTAGGTTTCCATAAGTGCCCGCAGAGGTCTGAAGGGGCCCGTACTGTTCCGTAAGGATCCATAGGGCTCCGTAGAGCTTCGTAGGTTCCCTAGAGGCCTGTGGAGTACCGCAGGAGCCAGTAGTGTTCTGTAGGGGCCCGTAGGGTTCCTTCCATAGGGGCTGACAGTGTTCCGTAGGGTCTTCTAGGGTTGTTTAAGTGCCCGCAGAAGTCTGTAGGAGTCTGTGGGATTCTGTAAGGTTCCGGAGGGTTCTGCAGGGTTCCGTAGGGGCCCGTAGAGTTCCGTAGTGGCTGGTAAAGTTCCGTAGGGCCCTGTGGGGTTCTGTATGGACCTGTAGGGTTCCGTAGGGGCCTGCAGTGTTCTGTAAGTGCCCGTAGGTGTCTGTAGGGTTCCGTAGGCACCTGCAGTATTCTGTAGGAGCCCATAGGGTTTTAGTGAGGTTCCGTTGTGTTGCTAAGGGTCTTGTAGAGTGCTGTCGGGTCCTGGAGTATTCTGTAGGGTTCCAGAGGGGCTGGTAGGGTTCCGTCGAAATCTGAAGGGTTCCCTAGGGGCCCGTAGAGTCCCATAGATTTCCGTAGGGGCCTGTAGGGTTGTGTAAGTGCCCGCAGGGGTTGGTAGGAGCTTGTAGGGTGCCATATGTTTCCGGAGGGTTGTGTAGGGTTCCGTAGGGGCCTGTGGTGTTCCCTAGGGGCCTGTAGAGTCTCGTACAGTTTGGGTAGGGTCCTGTAGGTTTCCATAAGCGCCCGCAGAGGTCTGAAGGGGCCCGTACTGTTCCGTAAGGATCCATAGGGTTCCGTAGAGCTTCGTAGGTTCCCTAGAGGCCTGTGGAGTACCGTAGGAGCCAGTAGTGTTCCGTAGGGTCCTCTAGGGTTGAGTAAGTGCCCGCAGGAGTCTGTAGGAATCCGTGCGATTCTGTAAGGTTCTGGAGGGTTCTGCAGGGTTCCGTAGGGGCCCGTAGAGTTCCGTAGTGGCTGGTAAAGTTCCCTAGGGCCCTGTACCGTTCCGTAACTGCCTGCAAGGGTCTTTAGGCTTCCGTAGGGGCTGGTAGGGTTCCATAAAGTTCCGTGGGTTCCTGCAGAGTTCTGCAAGTGCCCGCAAGGGCCTGTAGGGGCGCACAGTGTTTCTGCCAGGTTCCGTAGAGTTCCGTAGGGGCCATATTTTTCTGTAGTGGCTGGTAGTATTCTGTAGGGGTCTGTAGGTTTCCGTAGGCGCCTACAGTGTTCTGTAGGAGCCCATAGGGTTTTAGTGAGGTTCCGTTGTGTCGCTAAGGGTCTTGTAGAGTGCTGTCGGGTCCTGGAGTATTCTGTAGGGTTCCAGAGGGGCTCGTAGGGTTCCATCGAAATCTATAGGGTTCCCTAGGGGCCCATAGAGTCCCGTAGATTTCCGTAGGGACCTGTAGGGTTGTGTAAGTGCCCGCAGAAGTCTGTAGGAGTCTGTGGGATTCTGTAAGGTTCCGGAGGGTTCTGCAGGGTTCCGTAGGGGCCCGTAGAGTTCCGTAGTGGCTGGTAAAGTTCCGTAGGGCCCTGTGGGGTTCTGTATGGACCTGTAGGGTTCCGTAGGGGCCTGCAGGGTTCCGTAAGTGCCCGCAGGTGTTTGTAGGGTTCCGTAGGGATCTGTAGGGTTCCGTAGGCACCTGCAGTGTTCTGTAGGAGCCCATAGGGTTTTAGTGAGGTTCCGTTGTGTTGCTAAGGGTCTTGTAGAGTGCTGTCGGGTCCTGGAGTATTCTGTAGGGTTCCAGAGGGCCTCATAGGGTTCCATCGAAATCTATAGGGTTCCCTAGGGGCCCATAGAGTCCCGTAGATTTCCGTAGGGACCTGTAGGGTTGTGTAAGTGCTCGCAGGGGTTGGTAGGAGCTTGTAGGGTTCCATAAGTTTCCAGAGAGTTGTGTAGGGTTCCGTAGGGGCCTGTGGTGTTCCCTAGGGGCCTGTAGAGTCTCATACGGTTCCGTAGGGGCCTGTGGTGTTCCCTAGGGGCCTGTAGAGTCTCGTACAGTTCCGTAGGGTCCTGTAGGTTTCCATAAGTGCCCGCAGAGGTCTGAAGGGGCCCGTACTGTTCCGTAAGGATCCATAGGGCTCTGTAGAGCTTCGTAGGTTCCCTAGAGGCCTCTGGAGTACCGCAGGAGCCAGTAGTGTTCTGTAGGGGCCCGTAGGGTTCCTTCCATAGGGGCTGGCAGTGTTCCGTAGGGTCCTCTAGGGTTGTTTAAGTGCCCGCAGAAGTCTGTAGGAGTCTGTGGGATTCTGTAAGGTTCCGGAGGGTTCTGCAGGGTTCCGTAGGGGCCCGTAGAGTTCCGTAGTGGCTGGTAAAGTTCCGTAGGGCCCTGTGGGGTTCTGTATGGACCTGTAGGGTTCCGTAGGGGCCTGCAGTGTTCTGTAAGTGCCCGTAGGTGTCTGTAGGGTTCCGTAGGCACCTGCAGTATTCTGTAGGAGCCCATAGGGTTTTAGTGAGGTTCCGTTGTGTTGCTAAGGGTCTTGTAGAGTGCTGTCGGGTCCTGGAGTATTCTGTAGGGTTCCAGAGGGGCTGGTAGGGTTCCGTCGAAATCTGAAGGGTTCCCTAGGGGCCCGTAGAGTCCCATAGATTTCCGTAGGGGCCTGTAGGGTTGTGTAAGTGCCCGCAGGGGTTGGTAGGAGCTTGTAGGGTGCCATATGTTTCCGGAGGGTTGTGTAGGGTTCCGTAGGGGCCTGTGGTGTTCCCTAGGGGCCTGTAGAGTCTCGTACAGTTTCGGTAGGGTCCTGTAGGTTTCCATAAGCGCCCGCAGAGGTCTGAAGGGGCCCGTACTGTTCCGTAAGGATCCATAGGGTTCCGTAGAGCTTCGTAGGTTCCCTAGAGGCCTGTGGAGTACCGTAGGAGCCAGTAGTGTTCCGTAGGGTCCTCTAGGGTTGAGTAAGTGCCCGCAGGAGTCTGTAGGAATCCGTGGGATTCTGTAAGGTTCTGGAGGGTTCTGCAGGGTTCCGTAGGGGCCCGTAGAGTTCCGTAGTGGCTGGTAAAGTTCCCTAGGGCCCTGTACCGTTCTGTAACTGCCTGCAAGGGTCTTTAGGCTTCCGTAGGGGCTGGTAGGGTTCCATAAAGTTCCGTGGGTTCCTGCAGAGTTCTGCAAGTGCCCGCAAGGGCCTGTAGGGGCGCACAGTGTTTCTGCCAGGTTCCGTAGAGTTCCGTAGGGGCCATATTTTTCTGTAGTGGCTGGTAGTATTCTGTAGGGGTCTGTAGGTTTCCGTAGGCGCCTACAGTGTTCTGTAGGAGCCCATAGGGTTTTAGTGAGGTTCCGTTGTGTCGCTAAGGGTCTTGTAGAGTGCTGTCGGGTCCTGGAGTATTCTGTAGGGTTCCAGAGGGGCTCGTAGGGTTCCATCGAAATCTATAGGGTTCCCTAGGGGCCCATAGAGTCCCGTAGATTTCCGTAGGGACCTGTAGGGTTGTGTAAGTGCCCGCAGAAGTCTGTAGGAGTCTGTGGGATTCTGTAAGGTTCCGGAGGGTTCTGCAGGGTTCCGTAGGGGCCCGTAGAGTTCCGTAGTGGCTGGTAAAGTTCCGTAGGGCCCTGTGGGGTTCTGTATGGACCTGTAGGGTTCCGTAGGGGCCTGCAGGGTTCCGTAAGTGCCCGCAGGTGTTTGTAGGGTTCCGTAGGGATCTGTAGGGTTCCGTAGGCACCTGCAGTGTTCTGTAGGAGCCCATAGGGTTTTAGTGAGGTTCCGTTGTGTTGCTAAGGGTCTTGTAGAGTGCTGTCGGGTCCTGGAGTATTCTGTAGGGTTCCAGAGGGCCTCATAGGGTTCCATCGAAATCTATAGGGTTCCCTAGGGGCCCATAGAGTCCTGTAGATTTCCGTAGGGACCTGTAGGGTTGTGTAAGTGCTCGCAGGGGTTGGTAGGAGCTTGTAGGGTTCCATAAGTTTCCAGAGAGTTGTGTAGGGTTCCGTAGGGGCCTGTGGTGTTCCCTAGGGGCCTGTAGAGTCTCATACGGTTCCGTAGGGGCCTGTGGTGTTCCCTAGGGGCCTGTAGAGTCTCGTACAGTTCCGTAGGGTCCTGTAGGTTTCCATAAGTGCCCGCAGAGGTCTGAAGGGGCCCGTACTGTTCCGTAAGGATCCATAGGGCTCCGTAGAGCTTCGTAGGTTCCCTAGAGGCCTGTGGAGTACCGCAGGAGCCAGTAGTGTTCTGTAGGGGCCCGTAGGGTTCCTTCCATAGGGGCTGACAGTGTTCCGTAGGGTCTTCTAGGGTTGTTTAAGTGCCCGCAGAAGTCTGTAGGAGTCTGTGGGATTCTGTAAGGTTCCGGAGGGTTCTGCAGGGTTCCGTAGGGGCCCGTAGAGTTCCGTAGTGGCTGGTAAAGTTCCGTAGGGCCCTGTGGGGTTCTGTATGGACCTGTAGGGTTCCGTAGGGGCCTGCAGTTTTCTGTAAGTGCCCGTAGGTGTCTGTAGGGTTCCGTAGGCACCTGCAGTATTCTGTAGGAGCCCATAGGGTTTTAGTGAGGTTCCGTTGTGTTGCTAAGGGTCTTGTAGAGTGCTGTCGGGTCCTGGAGTATTCTGTAGGGTTCCAGAGGGGCTGGTAGGGTTCCGTCGAAATCTGAAGGGTTCCCTAGGGGCCCGTAGAGTCCCATAGATTTCCATAGGGGCCTGTAGGGTTGTGTAAGTGCCCGCAGGGGTTGGTAGGAGCTTGTAGGGTGCCATATGTTTCCGGAGGGTTGTGTAGGGTTCCGTAGGGGCCTGTGGTGTTCCCTAGGGGCCTGTAGAGTCTCGTACAGTTTGGGTAGGGTCCTGTAGGTTTCCATAAGCGCCCGCAGAGGTCTGAAGGGGCCCGTACTGTTCCGTAAGGATCCATAGGGTTCCGTAGAGCTTCGTAGGTTCCCTAGAGGCCTGTGGAGTACCGTAGGAGCCAGTAGTGTTCCGTAGGGTCCTCTAGGGTTGAGTAAGTGCCCGCAGGAGTCTGTAGGAATCCGTGGGATTCTGTAAGGTTCTGGAGGGTTCTGCAGGGTTCCGTAGGGGCCCGTAGAGTTCCGTAGTGGCTGGTAAAGTTCCCTAGGGCCCTGTACCGTTCCGTAACTGCCTGCAAGGGTCTTTAGGCTTCCGTAGGGGCTGGTAGGGTTCCATAAAGTTCCGTGGGTTCCTGCAGAGTTCTGCAAGTGCCCGCAAGGGCCTGTAGGGGCCCACAGTGTTTCTGCCAGGTTCCGTAGAGTTCCGTAGGGGCCATATTTTTCTGTAGTGGCTGGTAGTATTCTGTAGGGGTCTGTAGGTTTCCGTAGGCACCTACAGTGTTCTGTAGGAGCCCATAGGGTTTTAGTGAGGTTCCGTTGTGTTGCTAAGGGTCTTGTAGAGTGCTGTCGGGTCCTGGAGTATTCTGTAGGGTTCCAGAGGGGCTGGTAGGGTTCCATTGAAATCTGAAGGGTTCCCTAGGGGCCCATAGAGTCCCGTAGATTGCCGCAGGGACCTGTAGGGTTGTGTAAGTGCTCGCAGGGGTTGGTAGGAGCTTGTAGGGTTCCATAAGTTTCCAGAGGGTTGTGTAGGGTTCCGTAGGGGCCTGTGGTGTTCCCTAAGGGCCTGTAGAGTCTCGTACGGTTCCGTAGGGGCCTGTGGTGTTCCCTAGGGGCCTGTAGAGTCTCGTACAGTTCCGTAGGGTCCTGTAGGTTTCCATAAGTGCCCGCAGAGGTCTGAAGGGGCCCGTACTGTTCCGTAAGGATCCATAGGGCTCCGTAGAGCTTCGTAGGTTCCCTAGAGGCCTGTGGAGTACCGCAGGAGCCAGTAGTGTTCTGTAGGGGCCCGTAGGGTTCCTTCCATAGGAGCTGGCAGTGTTCCGTAGGGTCCTCTAGGGTTGAGTAAGTGCCCGCAGGAGTCTGTAGGAATCCGTGCGATTCTGTAAGGTTCTGGAGGGTTCTGCAGGGTTCCGTAGGGGCCCGTAGAGTTCCGTAGTGGCTGGTAAAGTTCCCTAGGGCCCTGTACCGTTCCGTAACTGCCTGCAAGGGTCTTTAGGCTTCCGTAGGGGCTGGTAGGGTTCCATAAAGTTCCGTGGGTTCCTGCAGAGTTCTGCAAGTGCCCGCAAGGGCCTCTAGGGGCGCACAGTGTTTCTGCCAGCTTCCGTAGAGTTCCGTAGGGGCCATATTTTTCTGTAGTGGCTGGTAGTATTCTGTAGGGGTCTGTAGGTTTCCATAGGCGCCTACAGTGTTCTGTAGGAGCCCATAGGGTTTTAGTGAGGTTCCGTTGTGTCGCTAAGGGTCTTGTAGAGTGCTGTCGGGTCCTGGAGTATTCTGTAGGGTTCCAGAGGGGCTCGTAGGGTTCCATCGAAATCTATAGGGTTCCCTAGGGGCCCATAGAGTCCCGTAGATTTCCGTAGGGACCTGTAGGGTTGTGTAAGTGCCCGCAGAAGTCTGTAGGAGTCTGTGGGATTCTGTAAGGTTCCGGAGGGTTCTGCAGGGTTCCGTAGGGGCCCGTAGAGTTCCGTAGTGGCTGGTAAAGTTCCGTAGGGCCCTGTGGGGTTCTGTATGGACCTGTAGGGTTCCGTAGGGGCCTGCAGGGTTCCGTAAGTGCCCGCAGGTGTTTGTAGGGTTCCGTAGGGATCTGTAGGGTTCCGTAGGCACCTGCAGTGTTCTGTAGGAGCCCATAGGGTTTTAGTGAGGTTCCGTTGTGTTGCTAAGGGTCTTGTAGAGTGCTGTCGGGTCCTGGAGTATTCTGTAGGGTTCCAGAGGGCCTCATAGGGTTCCATCGAAATCTATAGGGTTCCCTAGGGGCCCATAGAGTCCCGTAGATTTCCGTAGGGACCTGTAGGGTTGTGTAAGTGCTCGCAGGGGTTGGTAGGAGCTTGTAGGGTTCCATAAGTTTCCAGAGGGTCGTGTAGGGTTCCGTAGGGGCCTGTGGTGTTCCCTAGGGGCCTGTAGAGTCTCATACGGTTCCGTAGGGGCCTGTGGTGTTCCCTAGGGGCCTGTAGAGTCTCGTACAGTTCCGTAGGGTCCTGTAGGTTTCCATAAGTGCCCGCAGAGGTCTGAAGGGGCCCGTACTGTGCCGTAAGGATCCATAGGGCTCCGTAGAGCTTCGTAGGTTCCCTAGAGGCCTGTGGAGTACCGCAGGAGCCAGTAGTGTTCTGTAGGGGCCCGTAGGGTTCCTTCCATAGGGGCTGGCAGTGTTCCGTAGGGTCTTCTAGGGTTGTTTAAGTGCCCGCAGAAGTCTGTAGGAGTTTGTGGGATTCTGTAAGGTTCCGGAGGGTTCTGCAGGGTTCCGTAGGGGCCCGTAGAGTTCCGTAGTGGCTGGTAAAGTTCCGTAGGGCCCTGTGGGGTTCTGTATGGACCTGTAGGGTTCCGTAGGGGCCTGCAGTGTTCTGTAAGTGCCCGTAGGTGTCTGTAGGGTTCCGTAGGCACCTGCAGTATTCTGTAGGAGCCCATAGGGTTTTAGTGAGGTTCCGTTGTGTTGCTAAGGGTCTTGTAGAGTGCTGTCGGGTCCTGGAGTATTCTATAGGGTTCCAGAGGGGCTGGTAGGGTTCCGTCGAAATCTGAAGGGTTCCCTAGGGGCCCGTAGAGTCCCATAGATTTCCGTAGGGGCCTGTAGGGTTGTGTAAGTGCCCGCAGGGGTTGGTAGGAGCTTGTAGGGTGCCATATGTTTCCGGAGGGTTGTGTAGGGTTCCGTAGGGGCCTGTGGTGTTCCCTAGGGGCCTGTAGAGTCTCGTACAGTTTCGGTAGGGTCCTGTAGGTTTCCATAAGCGCCCGCAGAGGTCTGAAGGGGCCCGTACTGTTCCGTAAGGATCCATAGGGTTCCGTAGAGCTTCGTAGGTTCCCTAGAGGCCTGTGGAGTACCGTAGGAGCCAGTAGTGTTCCGTAGGGTCCTCTAGGGTTGAGTAAGTGCCCGCAGGAGTCTGTAGGAATCCGTGCGATTCTGTAAGGTTCTGGAGGGTTCTGCAGGGTTCCGTAGGGGCCCGTAGAGTTCCGTAGTGGCTGGTAAAGTTCCCTAGGGCCCTGTACCGTTCCGTAACTGCCTGCAAGGGTCTTTAGGCTTCCGTAGGGGCTGGTAGGGTTCCATAAAGTTCCGTGGGTTCCTGCAGAGTTCTGCAAGTGCCCGCAAGGGCCTGTAGGGGCGCACAGTGTTTCTGCCAGCTTCCGTAGAGTTCCGTAGGGGCCATATTTTTCTGTAGTGGCTGGTAGTATTCTGTAGGGGTCTGTAGGTTTCCGTAGGCGCCTACAGTGTTCTGTAGGAGCCCATAGGGTTTTAGTGAGGTTCCGTTGTGTCGCTAAGGGTCTTGTAGAGTGCTGTCGGGTCCTGGAGTATTCTGTAGGGTTCCAGAGGGGCTCGTAGGGTTCCATCGAAATCTATAGGGTTCCCTAGGGGCCCATAGAGTCCCGTAGATTTCCGTAGGGACCTGTAGGGTTGTGTAAGTGCCCGCAGAAGTCTGTAGGAGTCTGTGGGATTCTGTAAGGTTCCGGAGGGTTCTGCAGGGTTCCGTAGGGGCCCGTAGAGTTCCGTAGTGGCTGGTAAAGTTCCGTAGGGCCCTGTGGGGTTCTGTATGGACCTGTAGGGTTCCGTAGGGGCCTGCAGGGTTCCGTAAGTGCCCGCAGGTGTTTGTAGGGTTCCGTAGGGATCTGTAGGGTTCCGTAGGCACCTGCAGTGTTCTGTAGGAGCCCATAGGGTTTTAGTGAGGTTCCGTTGTGTTGCTAAGGGTCTTGTAGAGTGCTGTCGGGTCCTGGAGTATTCTGTAGGGTTCCAGAGGGCCTCATAGGGTTCCATCGAAATCTATAGGGTTCCCTAGGGGCCCATAGAGTCCCGTAGATTTCCGTAGGGACCTGTAGGGTTGTGTAAGTGCTCGCAGGGGTTGGTAGGAGCTTGTAGGGTTCCATAAGTTTCCAGAGGGTTGTGTAGGGTTCCGTAGGGGCCTGTGGTGTTCCCTAGGGGCCTGTAGAGTCTCATACGGTTCCGTAGGGGCCTGTGGTGTTCCCTAGGGGCCTGTAGAGTCTCGTACAGTTCCGTAGGGTCCTGTAGGTTTCCATAAGCGCCCGCAGAGGTCTGAAGGGGCCCGTACTGTTCCGTAAGGATCCATAGGGCTCCGTAGAGCTTTGTAGGTTCCCTAGAGGCCTGTGGAGTACCGCAGGAGCCAGTAGTGTTCTGTAGGGGCCCGTAGGGCTCCTTCCATAGGGGCTGGCAGTGTTCCGTAGGGTCCTCTAGGGTTGAGTAAGTGCCCGCAGAAGTCTGTAGGAATCCGTGGGATTCTGTAAGGTTCTGGAGGGTTCTGCAGGGTTCCGTAGGGGCCCGTAGAGTTCCGTAGTGGCTGGTAAAGTTCCCTAGGGCCCTGTACCGTTCCGTAACTGCCTGCAAGGGTCTTTAGGCTTCCGTAGGGGCTGGTAGGGTTCCATAAAGTTCCGTGGGTTCCTGCAGAGTTCTGCAAGTGCCCGCAAGGGCCTGTAGGGGCGCACAGTGTTTCTGCCAGGTTCTGTAGAGTTCCGTAGGGGCCATATTTTTCTGTAGTGGCTGGTAGTATTCTGTAGGGGTCTGTAGGTTTCCATAGGCGCCTACAGTGTTCTGTAGGAGCCCATAGGGTTTTAGTGATGTTCCGTTGTGTCGCTAAGGGTCTTGTAGAGTGCTGTCGGGTCCTGGAGTATTCTGTAGGGTTCCAGAGGGGCTCGTAGGGTTCCATCGAAATCTATAGGGTTCCCTAGGGGCCCATAGAGTCCCGTAGATTTCCGTAGGGACCTGTAGGGTTGTGTAAGTGCCCGCAGAAGTCTGTAGGAGTCTGTGGGATTCTGTAAGGTTCCGGAGGGTTCTGCAGGGTTCCGTAGGGACCCGTAGAGTTCCGTAGTGGCTGGTAAATTTCCATAGGGCCCTGTGGGGTTCTGTATGGACCTGTAGGGTTCCGTAGGGGCCTGCAGGGTTCCGTAAGTGCCCGCAGGTGTCTGTAGGGTTCCATAGGCACCTGCAGTGTTCTGTAGGAGCCCATAGGGTTTTAGTGAGGTTCCGTTGTGTTGCTAAGGGTCTTGTAGAGTGCTGTCGGGTCCTGGAGTATTCTGTAGGGTTCCAGAGGGCCTACTAGGGTTCCATCGAAATCTATAGGGTTCCCTAGGGGCCCATAGAGTCCCGTAGATTTCCGTAGGGACCTGTAGGGTTGTGTAAGTGCTCGCAGGGGTTGGTAGGAGCTTGTAGGGTTCCATAAGTTTCCAGAGGGTTGTGTAGGGTTCCGTAGTGGCCTGTGGTGTTCCCTAGGGGCCTGCAGAGTCTCATACGGTTCCGTAGGGGCCTGTGGTGTTCCCTAGGGGCCTGTAGAGTCTCGTACAGTTCCGTAGGGTCCTGTAGGTTTCCATAAGTGCCCGCAGAGGTCTGAAGGGGCCAGTACTGTTCCGTAAGGATCCATAGGGTTCCGTAGAGCTTCGTAGGTTACCTAGAGGCCTCTGGAGTACCGTAGGAGCCAGTAGTGTTCCGTAGGGTCCTCTAGGGTTGTTTAAGTGCCCGCAGGAGTCTGTAGGAATCCGTGGGATTCTGTAAGGTTCTGGAGGGTTCTGCAGGGTTCCGTAGGGGCCCGTAGAGTTCCGTAGTGGCTGGTAAAGTTCCCTAGGGCCCTGTACCGTTCCGTAACTGCCTGCAAGGGTCTTTAGGCTTCCGTAGGGGCTGGTAGGGTTCCATAAAGTTCCATGGGTTCCTGCAGAGTTCTGCAAGTGCCCGCAAGGGCCTCTAGGGGCCCACAGTGTTTCTGCCAGGTTCCGTAGAGTTCCGTAGGGGCCATATTTTTCTGTAGTGGCTGGTACTATTCTGTAGGGGTCTGTAGGTTTCCGTAGGCACCTACAGTGTTCTGTAGGAGCCCATAGGGTTTTAGTGAGGTTCCGTTGTGTTGCTAAGGGTCTTGTAGAGTGCTGTCGGGTCCTGGAGTATTCTGTAGGGTTCCAGAGGGGTTCGTAGGGTTCCGTCGAAATCTGTAGGGTTCCCTAGGGGCCCATAGAGTCCCGTAGATTGCCGTAGGGACCTGTAGGGTTGTGTAAGTGCTCGCAGGGGTTGGTAGGAGCTTGTAGGGTTCCATAAGTTTCCAGAGGGTCGTGTAGGGTTCCGTAGGGGCCTGTGGTGTTCCCTAGGGGCCTGTAGAGTCTCATACGGTTCCGTAGGGGCCTGTGGTGTTCCCTAGGGGCCTGTAGAGTCTCGTACAGTTCCGTAGGGTCCTGTAGGTTTCCATAAGTGCCCGCAGAGGTCTGAAGGGGCCCGTACTGTTCCGTAAGGATCCATAGGGTTCCGTAGAGCTTCGTAGGTTCCCTAGAGGCCTGTGGAGTACCGCAGGAGCCAGTAGTGTTCTGTAGGGGCCCGTAGGGTTCCTTCCATAGGGGCTGGCAGTGTTCCGTAGGGTCCTCTAGGGTTGTTTAAGTGCCCGCAGAAGTCTGTAGGAGTCTGTGGGATTCTGTAAGGTTCCGGAGGGTTCTGCAGGGTTCCGTAGGGGCCCGTAGAGTTCCGTAGTGGCTGGTAAAGTTCCGTAGGGCCCTGTGGGGTTCTGTATGGACCTGTAGGGTTCCGTAGGGGCCTGCAGTGTTCTGTAAGTGCCCGTAGGTGTCTGTAGGGTTCCGTAGGCACCTGCAGTATTCTGTAGGAGCCCATAGGGTTTTAGTGAGGTTCCGTTGTGTTGCTAAGGGTCTTGTAGAGTGCTGTCGGGTCCTGGAGTATTCTGTAGGGTTCCAGAGGGCCTCATAGGGTTCCATCGAAATCTGAAGGGTTCCCTAGGGGCCCGTAGAGTCCCATAGATTTCCGTAGGGGCCTGTAGGGTTGTGTAAGTGCTCGCAGGGGTTGGTAGGAGCTTGTAGGGTGCCATATGTTTCCGGAGGGTTGTGTAGGGTTCCGTAGGGGCCTGTGGTGTTCCCTAGGGGCCTGTAGAGTCTCGTACGGTTCCGTAGGGGCCTGTGGTGTTCCCTAGGGGCCTGTAGAGTCTCGTACAGTTCCGTAGGGTCCTGTAGGTTTCCATAAGCGCCCGCAGAGGTCTGAAGGGGCCCGTACTGTTCCGTAAGGATCCATAGGGCTCCGTAGAGCTTCGTAGGTTCCCTAGAGGCCTCTGGAGTACCGCAGGAGCCAGTAGTTTTCTGTAGGAGCCCGTAGGGTTCCTTCCATAGGAGCTGGCAGTGTTCCGTAGGGTCCTCTAGGGTTGAGTAAGTGCCCGCAGGAGTCTGTAGGAATCCGTGGGATTCTGTAAGGTTCTGGAGGGTTCTGCAGGGTTCCGTAGGGGCCCGTAGAGTTCCGTAGTGGCTGGTAAAGTTCCCTAGGGCCCTGTACCGTTCCGTAACTGCCTGCAAGGGTCTTTAGGCTTCCGTAGGGGCTGGTAGGGTTCCATAAAGTTCCGTGGGTTCCTGCAGAGTTCTGCAAGTGCCCGCTAGGGCCTGTAGGGGCCCACAGTGTTTCTGCCAGGTTCCGTAGAGTTCCGTAGGGGCCATATTTTTCTGTAGTGGCTGGTAGTATTCTGTAGGGGTCTGTAGGTTTCCGTAGGCGCCTACAGTGTTCTGTAGGAGCCCATAGGGTTTTAGTGAGGTTCCGTTGTGTTGCTAAGGGTCTTGTAGAGTGCTGTCGGGTCCTGGAGTATTCTGTAGGGTTCCAGAGGGCCTCATAGGGTTCCATCGAAATCTATAGGGTTCCCTAGGGGCCCGTGGAGTCCCGTAGATTTCCGTAGGGACCTGTAGCTTTGTGTAAGTGCTCGCAGGGGTTGGTAGGAGCTTGTAGGGTTCCATAAGTTTCCAGAGGGTCGTGTAGGGTTCCGTAGGGGCCTGTGGTGTTCCCTAGGGGCCTGTAGAGTCTCATACGGTTCCGTAGGGGCCTGTGGTGTTCCCTAGGGGCCTGTAGAGTCTCGTACAGTTCCGTAGGGTCCTGTAGGTTTCCATAAGTGCCCGCAGAGGTCTGAAGGGGCCCGTACTGTTCCGTAAGGATCCATAGGGTTCCGTAGAGCTTCGTAGGTTCCCTAGAGGCCTGTGGAGTACCGCAGGAGCCAGTAGTGTTCTGTAGGGGCCCGTAGGGTTCCTTCCATAGGGGCTGGCAGTGTTCCGTAGGGTCCTCTAGGGTTGTTTAAGTGCCCGCAGAAGTCTGTAGGAGTCTGTGGGATTCTGTAAGGTTCCGGAGGGTTCTGCAGGGTTCCGTAGGGGCCCGTAGAGTTCCGTAGTGGCTGGTAAAGTTCCGTAGGGCCCTGTGGGGTTCTGTATGGACCTGTAGGGTTCCGTAGGGGCCTGCAGTGTTCTGTAAGTGCCCGTAGGTGTCTGTAGGGTTCCGTAGGCACCTGCAGTATTCTGTAGGAGCCCATAGGGTTTTAGTGAGGTTCCGTTGTGTTGCTAAGGGTCTTGTAGAGTGCTGTCGGGTCCTGGAGTATTCTGTAGGGTTCCAGAGGGGCTGGTAGGGTTCCGTCGAAATCTGAAGGGTTCCCTAGGGGCCCGTAGAGTCCCATAGATTTCCGTAGGGGCCTGTAGGGTTGTGTAAGTGCCCGCAGGGGTTGGTAGGAGCTTGTAGGGTGCCATATGTTTCCGGAGGGTTGTGTAGGGTTCCGTAGGGGCCTGTGGTGTTCCCTAGGGGCCTGTAGAGTCTCGTACAGTTTCGGTAGGGTCCTGTAGGTTTCCATAAGCGCCCGCAGAGGTCTGAAGGGGCCCGTACTGTTCCGTAAGGATCCATAGGGTTCCGTAGAGCTTCGTAGGTTCCCTAGAGGCCTGTGGAGTACCGTAGGAGCCAGTAGTGTTCCGTAGGGTCCTCTAGGGTTGAGTAAGTGCCCGCAGGAGTCTGTAGGAATCCGTGCGATTCTGTAAGGTTCTGGAGGGTTCTGCAGGGTTCCGTAGGGGCCCGTAGAGTTCCGTAGTGGCTGGTAAAGTTCCCTAGGGCCCTGTACCGTTCCGTAACTGCCTGCAAGGGTCTTTAGGCTTCCGTAGGGGCTGGTAGGGTTCCATAAAGTTCCGTGGGTTCCTGCAGAGTTCTGCAAGTGCCCGCAAGGGCCTGTAGGGGCGCACAGTGTTTCTGCCAGCTTCCGTAGAGTTCCGTAGGGGCCATATTTTTCTGTAGTGGCTGGTAGTATTCTGTAGGGGTCTGTAGGTTTCCGTAGGCGCCTACAGTGTTCTGTAGGAGCCCATAGGGTTTTAGTGAGGTTCCGTTGTGTCGCTAAGGGTCTTGTAGAGTGCTGTCGGGTCCTGGAGTATTCTGTAGGGTTCCAGAGGGGCTCGTAGGGTTCCATCGAAATCTATAGGGTTCCCTAGGGGCCCATAGAGTCCCGTAGATTTCCGTAGGGACCTGTAGGGTTGTGTAAGTGCCCGCAGAAGTCTGTAGGAGTCTGTGGGATTCTGTAAGGTTCCGGAGGGTTCTGCAGGGTTCCGTAGGGGCCCGTAGAGTTCCGTAGTGGCTGGTAAAGTTCCGTAGGGCCCTGTGGGGTTCTGTATGGACCTGTAGGGTTCCGTAGGGGCCTGCAGGGTTCCGTAAGTGCCCGCAGGTGTTTGTAGGGTTCCGTAGGGATCTGTAGGGTTCCGTAGGCACCTGCAGTGTTCTGTAGGAGCCCATAGGGTTTTAGTGAGGTTCCGTTGTGTTGCTAAGGGTCTTGTAGAGTGCTGTCGGGTCCTGGAGTATTCTGTAGGGTTCCAGAGGGGTTCGTAGGGTTCCGTCGAAATCTGTAGGGTTCCCTAGGGGCCCATAGAGTCCCGTAGATTGCCGTAGGGACCTGTAGGGTTGTGTAAGTGCTCGCAGGGGTTGGTAGGAGCTTGTAGGGTTCCATAAGTTTCCAGAGGGTCGTGTAGGGTTCCGTAGGGGCCTGTGGTGTTCCCTAGGGGCCTGTAGAGTCTCATACGGTTCCGTAGGGGCCTGTGGTGTTCCCTAGGGGCCTGTAGAGTCTCGTACAGTTCCGTAGGGTCCTGTAGGTTTCCATAAGTGCCCGCAGAGGTCTGAAGGGGCCCGTACTGTTCCGTAAGGATCCATAGGGTTCCGTAGAGCTTCGTAGGTTCCCTAGAGGCCTGTGGAGTACCGCAGGAGCCAGTAGTGTTCTGTAGGGGCCCGTAGGGTTCCTTCCATAGGGGCTGGCAGTGTTCCGTAGGGTCCTCTAGGGTTGTTTAAGTGCCCGCAGAAGTCTGTAGGAGTCTGTGGGATTCTGTAAGGTTCCGGAGGGTTCTGCAGGGTTCCGTAGGGGCCCGTAGAGTTCCGTAGTGGCTGGTAAAGTTCCGTAGGGCCCTGTGGGGTTCTGTATGGACCTGTAGGGTTCCGTAGGGGCCTGCAGTGTTCTGTAAGTGCCCGTAGGTGTCTGTAGGGTTCCGTAGGCACCTGCAGTATTCTGTAGGAGCCCATAGGGTTTTAGTGAGGTTCCGTTGTGTTGCTAAGGGTCTTGTAGAGTGCTGTCGGGTCCTGGAGTATTCTGTAGGGTTCCAGAGGGGCTGGTAGGGTTCCGTCGAAATCTGAAGGGTTCCCTAGGGGCCCGTAGAGTCCCATAGATTTCCGTAGGGGCCTGTAGGGTTGTGTAAGTGCCCGCAGGGGTTGGTAGGAGCTTGTAGGGTGCCATATGTTTCCGGAGGGTTGTGTAGGGTTCCGTAGGGGCCTGTGGTGTTCCCTAGGGGCCTGTAGAGTCTCGTACAGTTTCGGTAGGGTCCTGTAGGTTTCCATAAGCGCCCGCAGAGGTCTGAAGGGGCCCGTACTGTTCCGTAAGGATCCATAGGGTTCCGTAGAGCTTCGTAGGTTCCCTAGAGGCCTGTGGAGTACCGTAGGAGCCAGTAGTGTTCCGTAGGGTCCTCTAGGGTTGAGTAAGTGCCCGCAGGAGTCTGTAGGAATCCGTGCGATTCTGTAAGGTTCTGGAGGGTTCTGCAGGGTTCCGTAGGGGCCCGTAGAGTTCCGTAGTGGCTGGTAAAGTTCCCTAGGGCCCTGTACCGTTCCGTAACTGCCTGCAAGGGTCTTTAGGCTTCCGTAGGGGCTGGTAGGGTTCCATAAAGTTCCGTGGGTTCCTGCAGAGTTCTGCAAGTGCCCGCAAGGGCCTCTAGGGGCCCACAGTGTTTCTGCCAGGTTCCGTAGAGTTCCGTAGGGGCCATATTTTTCTGTAGTGGCTGGTAGTATTCTGTAGGGGTCTGTAGGTTTCCGTAGGCGGCTACAGTGTTCTGTAGGAGCCCATAGGGTTTTAGTGAGGTTCCGTTGTGTTGCTAAGGGTCTTGTAGAGTGCTGTCGGGTCCTGGAGTATTCTGTAGGGTTCCAGAGGGGCTCGTAGGGTTCCGTCGAAATCTGTAGGGTTCCCTAGGGGCCCATAGAGTCCCGTAGATTGCCGTAGGGACCTGTAGGGTTGTGTAAGTGCTCGCAGGGGTTGGTAGGAGCTTGTAGGGTTCCATAAGTTTCCAGAGGGTTGTGTAGGGTTCCGTAGGGGCCTGTGGTGTTCCCTAGGGGCCTGTAGAGTCTCGTACAGTTCCGTAGGGTCCTGTAGGTTTCCATAAGTGCCCGCAGAGGTCTGAAGGGGCCCGTACTGTTCCGTAAGGATCCATAGGGCTCCGTAGAGCTTCGTAGGTTCCCTAGAGGCCTGTGGAGTACCGCAGGAGCCAGTAGTGTTCTGTAGGGGCCCGTAGGGTTCCTTCCATAGGGGCTGGCAGTGTTCCGTAGGGTCCTCTAGGGTTGTTTAAGTGCCCGCAGAAGTCTGTAGGAGTCTGTGGGATTCTGTAAGGTTCCGGAGGGTTCTGCAGGGTTCCGTAGGGGCCCGTAGAGTTCCGTAGTGGCTGGTAAAGTTCCGTAGGGCCCTGTGGGGTTCTGTATGGACCTGTAGGGTTCCGTAGGGGCCTGCAGTGTTCTGTAAGTGCCCGTAGGTGTCTGTAGGGTTCCGTAGGCACCTGCAGTATTCTGTAGGAGCCCATAGGGTTTTAGTGAGGTTCCGTTGTGTTGCTAAGGGTCTTGTAGAGTGCTGTCGGGTCCTGGAGTATTCTGTAGGGTTCCAGAGGGGCTGGTAGGGTTCCGTCGAAATCTGTAGGGTTCCCTAGGGGCCCGTAGAGTCCCATAGATTTCCGTAGGGGCCTGTAGGGTTGTGTAAGTGCCCGCAGGGGTTGGTAGGAGCTTGTAGGGTGCCATATGTTTCCGGAGGGTTGTGTAGGGTTCCGTAGGGGCCTGTGGTGTTCCCTAGGGGCCTGTAGAGTCTCGTACAGTTTCGGTAGGGTCCTGTAGGTTTCCATAAGCGCCCGCAGAGGTCTGAAGGGGCCCGTACTGTTCCGTAAGGATCCATAGGGTTCCGTAGAGCTTCGTAGGTTCCCTAGAGGCCTGTGGAGTACCGTAGGAGCCAGTAGTGTTCCGTAGGGTCCTCTAGGGTTGAGTAAGTGCCCGCAGGAGTCTGTAGGAATCCGTGCGATTCTGTAAGGTTCTGGAGGGTTCTGCAGGGTTCCGTAGGGGCCCGTAGAGTTCCGTAGTGGCTGGTAAAGTTCCCTAGGGCCCTGTACCGTTCCGTAACTGCCTGCAAGGGTCTTTAGGCTTCCGTAGGGGCTGGTAGGGTTCCATAAAGTTCCGTGGGTTCCTGCAGAGTTCTGCAAGTGCCCGCAAGGGCCTGTAGGGGCGCACAGTGTTTCTGCCAGCTTCCGTAGAGTTCCGTAGGGGCCATATTTTTCTGTAGTGGCTGGTAGTATTCTGTAGGGGTCTGTAGGTTTCCGTAGGCGCCTACAGTGTTCTGTAGGAGCCCATAGGGTTTTAGTGAGGTTCCGTTGTGTCGCTAAGGGTCTTGTAGAGTGCTGTCGGGTCCTGGAGTATTCTGTAGGGTTCCAGAGGGCCTCATAGGGTTCCATCGAAATCTATAGGGTTCCCTAGGGGCCCATAGAGTCCCGTAGATTTCCGTAGGGACCTGTAGGGTTGTGTAAGTGCCCGCAGAAGTCTGTAGGAGTCTGTGGGATTCTGTAAGGTTCCGGAGGGTTCTGCAGGGTTCCGTAGGGGCCCGTAGAGTTCCGTAGTGGCTGGTAAAGTTCCGTAGGGCCCTGTGGGGTTCTGTATGGACCTGTAGGGTTCCGTAGGGGCCTGCAGGGTTCCGTAAGTGCCCGCAGGTGTTTGTAGGGTTCCGTAGGGATCTGTAGGGTTCCGTAGGCACCTGCAGTGTTCTGTAGGAGCCCATAGGGTTTTAGTGAGGTTCCGTTGTGTTGCTAAGGGTCTTGTAGAGTGCTGTCGGGTCCTGGAGTATTCTGTAGGGTTCCAGAGGGGTTCGTAGGGTTCCGTCGAAATCTGTAGGTTTCCCTAGGGGCCCATAGAGTCCCGTAGATTGCCGTAGGGACCTGTAGGGTTGTGTAAGTGCTCGCAGGGGTTGGTAGGAGCTTGTAGGGTTCCATAAGTTTCCAGAGGGTCGTGTAGGGTTCCGTAGGGGCCTGTGGTGTTCCCTAGGGGCCTGTAGAGTCTCATACGGTTCCGTAGGGGCCTGTGGTGTTCCCTAGGGGCCTGTAGAGTCTCGTACAGTTCCGTAGGGTCCTGTAGGTTTCCATAAGTGCCCGCAGAGGTCTGAAGGGGCCCGTACTGTTCCGTAAGGATCCATAGGGTTCCGTAGAGCTTCGTAGGTTCCCTAGAGGCCTGTGGAGTACCGCAGGAGCCAGTAGTGTTCTGTAGGGGCCCGTAGGGTTCCTTCCACAGGGGCTGGCAGTGTTCCGTAGGGTCCTCTAGGGTTGTTTAAGTGCCCGCAGAAGTCTGTAGGAGTCTGTGGGATTCTGTAAGGTTCCGGAGGGTTCTGCAGGGTTCCGTAGGGGCCCGTAGAGTTCCGTAGTGGCTGGTAAAGTTCCGTAGGGCCCTGTGGGGTTCTGTATGGACCTGTAGGGTTCCGTAGGGGCCTGCAGTGTTCTGTAAGTGCCCGTAGGTGTCTGTAGGGTTCCGTAGGCACCTGCAGTATTCTGTAGGAGCCCATAGGGTTTTAGTGAGGTTCCGTTGTGTTGCTAAGGGTCTTGTAGAGTGCTGTCGGGTCCTGGAGTATTCTGTAGGGTTCCAGAGGGGCTGGTAGGGTTCCGTCGAAATCTGAAGAGTTCCCTAGGGGCCCGTAGAGTCCCATAGATTTCCGTAGGGGCCTGTAGGGTTGTGTAAGTGCCCGCAGGGGTTGGTAGGAGCTTGTAGGGTGCCATATGTTTCCGGAGGGTTGTGTAGGGTTCCGTAGGGGCCTGTGGTGTTCCCTAGGGGCCTGTAGAGTCTCGTACAGTTTCGGTAGGGTCCTGTAGGTTTCCATAAGCGCCCGCAGAGGTCTGAAGGGGCCCGTACTGTTCCGTAAGGATCCATAGGGTTCCGTAGAGCTTCGTAGGTTCCCTAGAGGCCTGTGGAGTACCGTAGGAGCCAGTAGTGTTCCGTAGGGTCCTCTAGGGTTGAGTAAGTGCCCGCAGGAGTCTGTAGGAATCCGTGCGATTCTGTAAGGTTCTGGAGGGTTCTGCAGGGTTCCGTAGGGGCCCGTAGAGTTCCGTAGTGGCTGGTAAAGTTCCCTAGGGCCCTGTACCGTTCCGTAACTGCCTGCAAGGGTCTTTAGGCTTCCGTAGGGGCTGGTAGGGTTCCATAAAGTTCCGTGGGTTCCTGCAGAGTTCTGCAAGTGCCCGCAAGGGCCTCTAGGGGCCCACAGTGTTTCTGCCAGGTTCCGTAGAGTTCCGTAGGGGCCATATTTTTCTGTAGTGGCTGGTAGTATTCTGTAGGGGTCTGTAGGTTTCCGTAGGCGGCTACAGTGTTCTGTAGGAGCCCATAGGGTTTTAGTGAGGTTCCGTTGTGTTGCTAAGGGTCTTGTAGAGTGCTGTCGGGTCCTGGAGTATTCTGTAGGGTTCCAGAGGGGCTCGTAGGGTTCCGTCGAAATCTGTAGGGTTCCCTAGGGGCCCATAGAGTCCCGTAGATTGCCGTAGGGACCTGTAGGGTTGTGTAAGTGCTCGCAGGGGTTGGTAGGAGCTTGTAGGGTTCCATAAGTTTCCAGAGGGTTGTGTAGGGTTCCGTAGGGGCCTGTGGTGTTCCCTAGGGGCCTGTAGAGTCTCGTACGGTTCCGTAGGGGCCTGTGGTGTTCCCTAGGGGCCTGTAGAGTCTCGTACAGTTCCGTAGGGTCCTGTAGGTTTCCATAAGCGCCCGCAGAGGTCTGAAGGGGCCCGTACTGTTCCGTAAGGATCCATAGGGCTCCGTAGAGCTTCGTAGGTTCCCTAGAGGCCTGTGGAGTACCGCAGGAGCCAGTAGTGTTCTGTAGGAGCCCGTAGGGTTCCTTCCATAGGAGCTGGCAGTGTTCCGTAGGGTCCTCTAGGGTTGAGTAAGTGCCCGCAGGAGTCTGTAGGAATCCGTGGGATTCTGTAAGGTTCTGGAGGGTTCTGCAGGGTTCCGTAGGGGCCCGTAGAGTTCCGTAGTGGCTGGTAAAGTTCCCTAGGGCCCTGTACCGTTCCGTAACTGCCTGCAAGGGTCTTTAGGCTTCCGTAGGGGCTGGTAGGGTTCCATAAAGTTCCGTGGGTTCCTGCAGAGTTCTGCAAGTGCCCGCTAGGGCCTGTAGGGGCCCACAGTGTTTCTGCCAGGTTCCGTAGAGTTCCGTAGGGGCCATATTTTTCTGTAGTGGCTGGTAGTATTCTGTAGGGGTCTGTAGGTTTCCGTAGGCGGCTACAGTGTTCTGTAGGAGCCCATAGGGTTTTAGTGAGGTTCCGTTGTGTTGCTAAGGGTCTTGTAGAGTGCTGTCGGGTCCTGGAGTATTCTGTAGGGTTCCAGAGGGCCTCATAGGGTTCCATCGAAATCTATAGGGTTCCCTAGGGGCCCGTAGAGTCCCGTAGATTTCCGTAGGGACCTGTAGCTTTGTGTAAGTGCTCGCAGGGGTTGGTAGGAGCTTGTAGGGTTCCATAAGTTTCCAGAGGGTTGTGTAGGGTTCCGTAGGGGCCTGTGGTGTTCCCTAGGGGCCTGTAGAGTCTCGTACAGTTCCGTAGGGTCCTGTAGGTTTCCATAAGTGCCCGCAGAGGTCTGAAGGGGCCCGTACTGTTCCGTAAGGATCCATAGGGTTCCGTAGAGCTTCGTAGGTTCCCTAGAGGCCTGTGGAGTACCGCAGGAGCCAGTAGTGTTCTGTAGGGGCCCGTAGGGTTCCTTCCATAGGGGCTGGCAGTGTTCCGTAGGGTCCTCTAGGGTTGTTTAAGTGCCCGCAGAAGTCTGTAGGAGTCTGTGGGATTCTGTAAGGTTCCGGAGGGTTCTGCAGGGTTCCGTAGGGGCCCGTAGAGTTCCGTAGTGGCTGGTAAAGTTCCGTAGGGCCCTGTGGGGTTCTGTATGGACCTGTAGGGTTCCGTAGGGGCCTGCAGTGTTCTGTAAGTGCCCGTAGGTGTCTGTAGGGTTCCGTAGGCACCTGCAGTATTCTGTAGGAGCCCATAGGGTTTTAGTGAGGTTCCGTTGTGTTGCTAAGGGTCTTGTAGAGTGCTGTCGGGTCCTGGAGTATTCTGTAGGGTTCCAGAGGGGCTGGTAGGGTTCCGTCGAAATCTGAAGGGTTCCCTAGGGGCCCGTGGCGTCCCATAGATTTCCGTAGGGGCCTGTAGGGTTGTGTAAGTGCCCGCAGGGGTTGGTAGGAGCTTGTAGGGTGCCATATGTTTCCGGAGGGTTGTGTAGGGTTCCGTAGGGGCCTGTGGTGTTCCCTAGGGGCCTGTAGAGTCTCGTACAGTTTGGGTAGGGTCCTGTAGGTTTCCATAAGCGCCCGCAGAGGTCTGAAGGGGCCCGTACTGTTCCGTAAGGATCCATAGGGTTCCGTAGAGCTTCGTAGGTTCCCTAGAGGCCTGTGGAGTACCGTAGGAGCCAGTAGTGTTCCGTAGGGTCCTCTAGGGTTGAGTAAGTGCCCGCAGGAGTCTGTAGGAATCCGTGCGATTCTGTAAGGTTCTGGAGGGTTCTGCAGGGTTCCGTAGGGGCCCGTAGAGTTCCGTAGTGGCTGGTAAAGTTCCCTAGGGCCCTGTACCGTTCCGTAACTGCCTGCAAGGGTCTTTAGGCTTCCGTAGGGGCTGGTAGGGTTCCATAAAGTTCCGTGGGTTCCTGCAGAGTTCTGCAAGTGCCCGCAAGGGCCTGTAGGGGCGCACAGTGTTTCTGCCAGGTTCCGTAGAGTTCCGTAGGGGCCATATTTTTCTGTAGTGGCTGGTAGTATTCTGTAGGGGTCTGTAGGTTTCCGTAGGCGGCTACAGTGTTCTGTAGGAGCCCATAGGGTTTTAGTGAGGTTCCGTTGTGTTGCTAAGGGTCTTGTAGAGTGCTGTCGGGTCCTGGAGTATTCTGTAGGGTTCCAGAGGGGCTCGTAGGGTTCCGTCGAAATCTGTAGGGTTCCCTAGGGGCCCATAGAGTCCCGTAGATTGCCGTAGGGACCTGTAGGGTTGTGTAAGTGCTCGCAGGGGTTGGTAGGAGCTTGTAGGGTTCCATAAGTTTCCAGAGGGTTGTGTAGGGTTCCGTAGGGGCCTGTGGTGTTCCCTAGGGGCCTGTAGAGTCTCGTACGGTTCCGTAGGGGCCTGTGGTGTTCCCTAGGGGCCTGTAGAGTCTCGTACAGTTCCGTAGGGTCCTGTAGGTTTCCATAAGCGCCCGCAGAGGTCTGAAGGGGCCCGTACTGTTCCGTAAGGATCCATAGGGCTCCGTAGAGCTTCGTAGGTTCCCTAGAGGCCTGTGGAGTACCGCAGGAGCCAGTAGTGTTCTGTAGGGGCCCGTAGGGTTCCTTCCATAGGAGCTGGCAGTGTTCCGTAGGGTCCTCTAGGGTTGAGTAAGTGCCCGCAGGAGTCTGTAGGAATCCGTGGGATTCTGTAAGGTTCTGGAGGGTTCTGCAGGGTTCCGTAGGGGCCCGTAGAGTTCCGTAGTGGCTGGTAAAGTTCCCTAGGGCCCTGTACCGTTCCGTAACTGCCTGCAAGGGTCTTTAGGCTTCCGTAGGGGCTGGTAGGGTTCCATAAAGTTCCGTGGGTTCCTGCAGAGTTCTGCAAGTGCCCGCTAGGGCCTGTAGGGGCCCACAGTGTTTCTGCCAGGTTCCGTAGAGTTCCGTAGGGGCCATATTTTTCTGTAGTGGCTGGTAGTATTCTGTAGGGGTCTGTAGGTTTCCGTAGGCACCTACAGTGTTCTGTAGGAGCCCATAGGGTTTTAGTGAGGTTCGTTGTGTTGCTAAGGGTCTTGTAGAGTGCTGTCGGGTCCTGGAGTATTCTGTAGGGTTCCAGAGGGCCTCATAGGGTTCCATCGAAATCTATAGGGTTCCCTAGGGGCCCGTGGAGTCCCGTAGATTTCCGTAGGGACCTGTAGCTTTGTGTAAGTGCTCGCAGGGGTTGGTAGGAGCTTGTAGGGTTCCATAAGTTTCCAGAGGGTTGTGTAGGGTTCCGTAGGGGCCTGTGGTGTTCCCTAGGGGCCTGTAGAGTCTCATACGGTTCCGTAGGGGCCTGTGGTGTTCCCTAGGGGCCTGTAGAGTCTCGTACAGTTCCGTAGGGTCCTGTAGGTTTCCATAAGTGCCCGCAGAGGTCTGAAGGGGCCCGTACTGTTCCGTAAGGATCCATAGGGCTCCGTAGAGCTTCGTAGGTTCCCTAGAGGCCTGTGGAGTACCGCAGGAGCCAGTAGTGTTCTGTAGGGGCCCGTAGGGTTCCTTCCATAGGGGCTGGCAGTGTTCCGTAGGGTCCTCTAGGGTTGTTTAAGTGCCCGCAGAAGTCTGTAGGAGTCTGTGGGATTCTGTAAGGTTCCGGAGGGTTCTGCAGGGTTCCGTAGGGGCCCGTAGAGTTCCGTAGTGGCTGGTAAAGTTCCGTAGGGCCCTGTGGGGTTCTGTATGGACCTGTAGGGTTCCGTAGGGGCCTGCAGTGTTCTGTAAGTGCCCGTAGGTGTCTGTAGGGTTCCGTAGGCACCTGCAGTATTCTGTAGGAGCCCATAGGGTTTTAGTGAGGTTCCGTTGTGTTGCTAAGGGTCTTGTAGAGTGCTGTCGGGTCCTGGAGTATTCTGTAGGGTTCCAGAGGGGCTCGTAGGGTTCCGTCGAAATCTGTAGGGTTCCCTAGGGGCCCATAGAGTCCCGTAGATTGCCGTAGGGACCTGTAGGGTTGTGTAAGTGCTCGCAGGGGTTGGTAGGAGCTTGTAGGGTTCCATAAGTTTCCAGAGGGTTGTGTAGCGTTCCGTAGGGGCCTGTGGTGTTCCCTAAGGGCCTGTAGAGTCTCGTACGGTTCTGTAGGGGCCTGTGGTGTTCCCTAGGGGCCTGTAGAGTCTCGTACAGTTCCGTAGGGTCCTGTAGGTTTCCATAAGCGCCCGCAGAGGTCTGAAGGGGCCCGTACTGTTCCGTAAGGATCCATAGGGCTCCGTAGAGCTTCGTAGGTTCCCTAGAGGCCTGTGGAGTACCGCAGGAGCCAGTAGTGTTCTGTAGGAGCCGTAGGGTTCCTTCCATAGGAGCTGGCAGTGTTCCGTAGGGTCCTCTAGGGTTGAGTAAGTGCCCGCAGGAGTCTGTAGGAATCTGTGGGATTCTGTAAGGTTCTGGAGGGTTCTGCAGGGTTCCGTAGGGGCCCGTAGAGTTCCGTAGTGGCTGGTAAAGTTCCCTAGGGCCCTGTACCGTTCCGTAACTGCCTGCAAGGGTCTTTAGGCTTCCGTAGGGGCTGGTAGGGTTCCATAAAGTTCCATGGGTTCCTGCAGAGTTCTGCAAGTGCCCGCAAGGGCCTCTAGGGGCGCACAGTGTTTCTGCCAGGTTCCGTAGAGTTCCGTAGGGGCCATATTTTTCTGTAGTGGCTGGTAGTATTCTGTAGGGGTCTGTAGGTTTCCGTAGGCACCTACAGTGTTCTGTAGGAGCCCATAGGGTTTTAGTGAGGTTCCGTTGTGTTGCTAAGGGTCTTGTAGAGTGCTGTCGGGTCCTGGAGTATTCTGTAGGGTTCCAGAGGGCCTCATAGGGTTCCATCGAAATCTATAGGGTTCCCTAGGGGCCCGTGGAGTCCCATAGATTTCCGTAGGGACCTGTAGCTTTGTGTAAGTGCTCGCAGGGGTTGGTAGGAGCTTGTAGGGTTCCATAAGTTTCCAGAGGGTTGTGTAGGGTTCCGTAGGGGCCTGTGGTGTTCCCTAGGGGCCTGTAGAGTCTCATACGGTTCCGTAGGGGCCTGTGGTGTTCCCTAGGGGCCTGTAGAGTCTCGTACAGTTCCGTAGGGTCCTGTAGGTTTCCATAAGTGCCCGCAGAGGTCTGAAGGGGCCCGTACTGTTCCGTAAGGATCCATAGGGTTCCGTAGAGCTTCGTAGGTTCCCTAGAGGCCTGTGGAGTACCGCAGGAGCCAGTAGTGTTCTGTAGGGGCCCGTAGGGTTCCTTCCATAGGGGCTGGCAGTGTTCCGTAGGGTCCTCTAGGGTTGTTTAAGTGCCCGCAGAAGTCTGTAGGAGTCTGTGGGATTCTGTAAGGTTCCGGAGGGTTCTGCAGGGTTCCGTAGGGGCCCGTAGAGTTCCGTAGTGGCTGGTAAAGTTCCGTAGGGCCCTGTGGGGTTCTGTATGGACCTGTAGGGTTCCGTAGGGGCCTGCAGTGTTCTGTAAGTGCCCGTAGGTGTCTGTAGGGTTCCGTAGGCACCTGCAGTATTCTGTAGGAGCCCATAGGGATTTAGTGAGGTTCCGTTGTGTTGCTAAGGGTCTTGTAGAGTGCTGTCGGGTCCTGGAGTATTCTGTAGGGTTCCAGAGGGGCTGGTAGGGTTCCGTCGAAATCTGAAGGGTTCCCTAGGGGCCCGTAGAGTCCCATAGATTTCCGTAGGGGCCTGTAGGGTTGTGTAAGTGCCCGCAGGGGTTGGTAGGAGCTTGTAGGGTGCCATATGTTTCCGGAGGGTTGTGTAGGGTTCCGTAGGGGCCTGTGGTGTTCCCTAGGGGCCTGTAGAGTCTCGTACAGTTTCGGTAGGGTCCTGTAGGTTTCCATAAGCGCCCGCAGAGGTCTGAAGGGGCCCGTACTGTTCCGTAAGGATCCATAGGGTTCCGTAGAGCTTCGTAGGTTCCCTAGAGGCCTGTGGAGTACCGTAGGAGCCAGTAGTGTTCCGTAGGGTCCTCTAGGGTTGAGTAAGTGCCCGCAGGAGTCTGTAGGAATCCGTGCGATTCTGTAAGGTTCTGGAGGGTTCTGCAGGGTTCCGTAGGGGCCCGTAGAGTTCCGTAGTGGCTGGTAAAGGTCCCTAGGGCCCTGTACCGTTCCGTAACTGCCTGCAAGGGTCTTTAGGCTTCCGTAGGGGCTGGTAGGGTTCCATAAAGTTCCGTGGGTTCCTGCAGAGTTCTGCAAGTGCCCGCAAGGGCCTGTAGGGGCGCACAGTGTTTCTGCCAGCTTCCGTAGAGTTCCGTAGGGGCCATATTTTTCTGTAGTGGCTGGTAGTATTCTGTAGGGGTCTGTAGGTTTCCGTAGGCGCCTACAGTGTTCTGTAGGAGCCCATAGGGTTTTAGTGAGGTTCCGTTGTGTCGCTAAGGGTCTTGTAGAGTGCTGTCGGGTCCTGGAGTATTCTGTAGGGTTCCAGAGGGGCTCGTAGGGTTCCATCGAAATCTATAGGGTTCCCTAGGGGCCCATAGAGTCCCGTAGATTTCCGTAGGGACCTGTAGGGTTGTGTAAGTGCCCGCAGAAGTCTGTAGGAGTCTGTGGGATTCTGTAAGGTTCCGGAGGGTTCTGCAGGGTTCCGTAGGGGCCCGTAGAGTTCCGTAGTGGCTGGTAAAGTTCCGTAGGGCCCTGTGGGGTTCTGTATGGACCTGTAGGGTTCCGTAGGGGCCTGCAGGGTTCCGTAAGTGCCCGCAGGTGTTTGTAGGGTTCCGTAGGGATCTGTAGGGTTCCGTAGGCACCTGCAGTGTTCTGTAGGAGCCCATAGGGTTTTAGTGAGGTTCCGTTGTGTTGCTAAGGGTCTTGTAGAGTGCTGTCGGGTCCTGGAGTATTCTGTAGGGTTCCAGAGGGCCTCATAGGGTTCCATCGAAATCTATAGGGTTCCCTAGGGGCCCATAGAGTCCCGTAGATTTCCGTAGGGACCTGTAGGGTTGTGTAAGTGCTCGCAGGGGTTGGTAGGAGCTTGTAGGGTTCCATAAGTTTCCAGAGAGTTGTGTAGGGTTCCCTAGGGGCCTGTAGAGTCTCATACGGTTCCGTAGGGGCCTGTGGTGTTCCCTAGGGGCCTGTAGAGTCTCGTACAGTTCCGTAGGGTCCTGTAGGTTTCCATAAGTGCCCGCAGAGGTCTGAAGGGGCCCGTACTGTTCCGTAAGGATCCATAGGGCTCCGTAGAGCTTCGTAGGTTCCCTAGAGGCCTCTGGAGTACCGCAGGAGCCAGTAGTGTTCTGTAGGGGCCCGTAGGGTTCCTTCCATAGGGGCTGGCAGTGTTCCGTAGGGTCCTCTAGGGTTGTTTAAGTGCCCGCAGAAGTCTGTAGGAGTCTGTGGGATTCTGTAAGGTTCCGGAGGGTTCTGCAGGGTTCCGTAGGGGCCCGTAGAGTTCCGTAGTGGCTGGTAAAGTTCCGTAGGGCCCTGTGGGGTTCTGTATGGACCTGTAGGGTTCCGTAGGGGCCTGCAGTGTTCTGTAAGTGCCCGTAGGTGTCTGTAGGGTTCCGTAGGCACCTGCAGTATTCTGTAGGAGCCCATAGGGTTTTAGTGAGGTTCCGTTGTGTTGCTAAGGGTCTTGTAGAGTGCTGTCGGGTCCTGGAGTATTCTGTAGGGTTCCAGAGGGGCTGGTAGGGTTCCGTCGAAATCTGAAGGGTTCCCTAGGGGCCCGTAGAGTCCCATAGATTTCCGTAGGGGCCTGTAGGGTTGTGTAAGTGCCCGCAGGGGTTGGTAGGAGCTTGTAGGGTGCCATATGTTTCCGGAGGGTTGTGTAGGGTTCCGTAGGGGCCTGTGGTGTTCCCTAGGGGCCTGTAGAGTCTCGTACAGTTTCGGTAGGGTCCTGTAGGTTTCCATAAGCGCCCGCAGAGGTCTGAAGGGGCCCGTACTGTTCCGTAAGGATCCATAGGGTTCCGTAGAGCTTCGTAGGTTCCCTAGAGGCCTGTGGAGTACCGTAGGAGCCAGTAGTGTTCCGTAGGGTCCTCTAGGGTTGAGTAAGTGCCCGCAGGAGTCTGTAGGAATCCGTGCGATTCTGTAAGGTTCTGGAGGGTTCTGCAGGGTTCCGTAGGGGCCCGTAGAGTTCCGTAGTGGCTGGTAAAGGTCCCTAGGGCCCTGTACCGTTCCGTAACTGCCTGCAAGGGTCTTTAGGCTTCCGTAGGGGCTGGTAGGGTTCCATAAAGTTCCGTGGGTTCCTGCAGAGTTCTGCAAGTGCCCGCAAGGGCCTGTAGGGGCGCACAGTGTTTCTGCCAGGTTCCGTAGAGTTCCCTAGGGGCCATATTTTTCTGTAGTGGCTGGTAGTATTCTGTAGGGGTCTGTAGGTTTCCGTAGGCGCCTACAGTGTTCTGTAGGAGCCCATAGGGTTTTAGTGAGGTTCCGTTGTGTCGCTAAGGGTCTTGTAGAGTGCTGTCGGGTCCTGGAGTATTCTGTAGGGTTCCAGAGGGGCTCGTAGGGTTCCATCGAAATCTATAGGGTTCCCTAGGGGCCCATAGAGTCCCGTAGATTTCCGTAGGGACCTGTAGGGTTGTGTAAGTGCCCGCAGAAGTCTGTAGGAGTCTGTGGGATTCTGTAAGGTTCCGGAGGGTTCTGCAGGGTTCCGTAGGGGCCCGTAGAGTTCCGTAGTGGCTGGTAAAGTTCCGTAGGGCCCTGTGGGGTTCTGTATGGACCTGTAGGGTTCCGTAGGGGCCTGCAGGGTTCCGTAAGTGCCCGCAGGTGTTTGTAGGGTTCCGTAGGGATCTGTAGGGTTCTGTAGGCACCTGCAGTGTTCTGTAGGAGCCCATAGGGTTTTAGTGAGGTTCCGTTGTGTTGCTAAGGGTCTTGTAGAGTGCTGTCGGGTCCTGGAGTATTCTGTAGGGTTCCAGAGGGCCTCATAGGGTTCCATCGAAATCTATAGGGTTCCCTAGGGGCCCATAGAGTCCCGTAGATTTCCGTAGGGACCTGTAGGGTTGTGTAAGTGCTCGCAGGGGTTGGTAGGAGCTTGTAGGGTTCCATAAGTTTCCAGAGAGTTGTGTAGGGTTCCGTAGGGGCCTGTGGTGTTCCCTAGGGGCCTGTAGAGTCTCATACGGTTCCGTAGGGGCCTGTGGTGTTCCCTAGGGGCCTGTAGAGTCTCGTACAGTTCCGTAGGGTCCTGTAGGTTTCCATAAGTGCCCGCAGAGGTCTGAAGGGGCCCGTACTGTTCCGTAAGGATCCATAGGGCTCCGTAGAGCTTCGTAGGTTCCCTAGAGGCCTGTGGAGTACCGCAGGAGCCAGTAGTGTTCTGTAGGGGCCCGTAGGGTTCCTTCCATAGGGGCTGGCAGTGTTCCGTAGGGTCCTCTAGGGTTGTTTAAGTGCCCGCAGAAGTCTGTAGGAGTCTGTGGGATTCTGTAAGGTTCCGGAGGGTTCTGCAGGGTTCCGTAGGGGCCCGTAGAGTTCCGTAGTGGCTGGTAAAGTTCCGTAGGGCCCTGTGGGGTTCTGTATGGACCTGTAGGGTTCCGTAGGGGCCTGCAGTGTTCTGTAAGTGCCCGTAGGTGTCTGTAGGGTTCCGTAGGCACCTGCAGTATTCTGTAGGAGCCCATAGGGTTTTAGTGAGGTTCCGTTGTGTTGCTAAGGGTCTTGTAGAGTGCTGTCGGGTCCTGGAGTATTCTGTAGGGTTCCAGAGGGGCTGGTAGGGTTCCGTCGAAATCTGAAGGGTTCCCTAGGGGCCCGTAGAGTCCCATAGATTTCCGTAGGGGCCTGTAGGGTTGTGTAAGTGCCCGCAGGGGTTGGTAGGAGCTTGTAGGGTGCCATATGTTTCCGGAGGGTTGTGTAGGGTTCCGTAGGGGCCTGTGGTGTTCCCTAGGGGCCTGTAGAGTCTCGTACAGTTTCGGTAGGGTCCTGTAGGTTTCCATAAGCGCCCGCAGAGGTCTGAAGGGGCCCGTACTGTTCCGTAAGGATCCATAGGGTTCCGTAGAGCTTCGTAGGTTCCCTAGAGGCCTGTGGAGTACCGTAGGAGCCAGTAGTGTTCCGTAGGGTCCTCTAGGGTTGAGTAAGTGCCCGCAGGAGTCTGTAGGAATCCGTGGGATTCTGTAAGGTTCTGGAGGGTTCTGCAGGGTTCCGTAGGGGCCCGTAGAGTTCCGTAGTGGCTGGTAAAGGTCCCTAGGGCCCTGTACCGTTCCGTAACTGCCTGCAAGGGTCTTTAGGCTTCCGTAGGGGCTGGTAGGGTTCCATAAAGTTCCGTGGGTTCCTGCAGAGTTCTGCAAGTGCCCGCAAGGGCCTGTAGGGGCGCACAGTGTTTCTGCCAGCTTCCGTAGAGTTCCGTAGGGGCCATATTTTTCTGTAGTGGCTGGTAGTATTCTGTAGGGGTCTGTAGGTTTCCGTAGGCGCCTACAGTGTTCTGTAGGAGCCCATAGGGTTTTAGTGAGGTTCCGTTGTGTTGCTAAGGGTCTTGTAGAGTGCTGTCGGGTCCTGGAGTATTCTGTAGGGTTCCAGAGGGGCTCGTAGGGTTCCATCGAAATCTATAGGGTTCCCTAGGGGCCCATAGAGTCCCGTAGATTTCCGTAGGGACCTGTAGGGTTGTGTAAGTGCCCGCAGAAGTCTGTAGGAGTCTGTGGGATTCTGTAAGGTTCCGGAGGGTTCTGCAGGGTTCCGTAGGGGCCCGTAGAGTTCCGTAGTGGCTGGTAAAGTTCCGTAGGGCCCTGTGGGGTTCTGTATGGACCTGTAGGGTTCCGTAGGGGCCTGCAGGGTTCCGTAAGTGCCCGCAGGTGTTTGTAGGGTTCCGTAGGGATCTGTAGGGTTCTGTAGGCACCTGCAGTGTTCTGTAGGAGCCCATAGGGTTTTAGTGAGGTTCCGTTGTGTTGCTAAGGGTCTTGTAGAGTGCTGTCGGGTCCTGGAGTATTCTGTAGGGTTCCAGAGGGCCTCATAGGGTTCCATCGAAATCTATAGGGTTCCCTAGGGGCCCATAGAGTCCCGTAGATTTCCGTAGGGACCTGTAGGGTTGTGTAAGTGCTCGCAGGGGTTGGTAGGAGCTTGTAGGGTTCCATAAGTTTCCAGAGAGTTGTGTAGGGTTCCGTAGGGGCCTGTGGTGTTCCCTAGGGGCCTGTAGAGTCTCATACGGTTCCGTAGGGGCCTGTGGTGTTCCCTAGGGGCCTGTAGAGTCTCGTACAGTTCCGTAGGGTCCTATAGGTTTCCATAAGTGCCCGCAGAGGTCTGAAGGGGCCCGTACTGTTCCGTAAGGATCCATAGGGCTCCGTAGAGCTTCGTAGGTTCCCTAGAGGCCTGTGGAGTACCGCAGGAGCCAGTAGTGTTCTGTAGGGGCCCGTAGGGTTCCTTCCATAGGGGCTGGCAGTGTTCCGTAGGGTCTTCTAGGGTTGTTTAAGTGCCCGCAGAAGTCTGTAGGAGTCTGTGGGATTCTGTAAGGTTCCGGAGGGTTCTGCAGGGTTCCGTAGGGGCCCGTAGAGTTCCGTAGTGGCTGGTAAAGTTCCGTAGGGCCCTGTGGGGTTCTGTATGGACCTGTAGGGTTCCGTAGGGGCCTGCAGTGTTCTGTAAGTGCCCGTAGGTGTCTGTAGGGTTCCGTAGGCACCTGCAGTATTCTGTAGGAGCCCATAGGGTTTTAGTGAGGTTCCGTTGTGTTGCTAAGGGTCTTGTAGAGTGCTGTCGGGTCCTGGAGTATTCTGTAGGGTTCCAGAGGGGCTGGTAGGGTTCCGTCGAAATCTGAAGGGTTCCCTAGGGGCCCGTAGAGTCCCATAGATTTCCGTAGGGGCCTGTAGGGTTGTGTAAGTGCCCGCAGGGGTTGGTAGGAGCTTGTAGGGTGCCATATGTTTCCGGAGGGTTGTGTAGGGTTCCGTAGGGGCCTGTGGTGTTCCCTAGGGGCCTGTAGAGTCTCGTACAGTTTGGGTAGGGTCCTGTAGGTTTCCATAAGCGCCCGCAGAGGTCTGAAGGGGCCCGTACTGTTCCGTAAGGATCCATAGGGTTCCGTAGAGCTTCGTAGGTTCCCTAGAGGCCTGTGGAGTACCGTAGGAGCCAGTAGTGTTCCGTAGGGTCCTCTAGGGTTGAGTAAGTGCCCGCAGGAGTCTGTAGGAATCCGTGGGATTCTGTAAGGTTCTGGAGGGTTCTGCAGGGTTCCGTAGGGGCCCGTAGAGTTCCGTAGTGGCTGGTAAAGTTCCCTAGGGCCCTGTACCGTTCCGTAACTGCCTGCAAGGGTCTTTAGGCTTCCGTAGGGGCTGGTAGGGTTCCATAAAGTTCCGTGGGTTCCTGCAGAGTTCTGCAAGTGCCCGCAAGGGCCTGTAGGGGCGCACAGTGTTTCTGCCAGCTTCCGTAGAGTTCCGTAGGGGCCATATTTTTCTGTAGTGGCTGGTAGTATTCTGTAGGGGTCTGTAGGTTTCCGTAGGCGCCTACAGTGTTCTGTAGGAGCCCATAGGGTTTTAGTGAGGTTCCGTTGTGTCGCTAAGGGTCTTGTAGAGTGCTGTCGGGTCCTGGAGTATTCTGTAGGGTTCCAGAGGGGCTCGTAGGGTTCCATCGAAATCTATAGGGTTCCCTAGGGGCCCATAGAGTCCCGTAGATTTCCGTAGGGACCTGTAGGGTTGTGTAAGTGCCCGCAGAAGTCTGTAGGAGTCTGTGGGATTCTGTAAGGTTCCGGAGGGTTCTGCAGGGTTCCGTAGGGGCCCGTAGAGTTCCGTAGTGGCTGGTAAAGTTCCGTAGGGCCCTGTGGGGTTCTGTATGGACCTGTAGGGTTCCGTAGGGGCCTGCAGGGTTCCGTAAGTGCCCGCAGGTGTTTGTAGGGTTCCGTAGGGATCTGTAGGGTTCCGTAGGCACCTGCAGTGTTCTGTAGGAGCCCATAGGGTTTTAGTGAGGTTCCGTTGTGTTGCTAAGGGTCTTGTAGAGTGCTGTCGGGTCCTGGAGTATTCTGTAGGGTTCCAGAGGGCCTCATAGGGTTCCATCGAAATCTATAGGGTTCCCTAGGGGCCCATAGAGTCCCGTAGATTTCCGTAGGGACCTGTAGGGTTGTGTAAGTGCTCGCAGGGGTTGGTAGGAGCTTGTAGGGTTCCATAAGTTTCCAGAGAGTTGTGTAGGGTTCCGTAGGGGCCTGTGGTGTTCCCTAGGGGCCTGTAGAGTCTCATACGGTTCCGTAGGGGCCTGTGGTGTTCCCTAGGGGCCTGTAGAGTCTCGTACAGTTCCGTAGGGTCCTGTAGGTTTCCATAAGTGCCCGCAGAGGTCTGAAGGGGCCCGTACTGTTCCGTAAGGATCCATAGGGCTCCGTAGAGCTTCGTAGGTTCCCTAGAGGCCTGTGGAGTACCGCAGGAGCCAGTAGTGTTCTGTAGGGGCCCGTAGGGTTCCTTCCATAGGGGCTGACAGTGTTCCGTAGGGTCTTCTAGGGTTGTTTAAGTGCCCGCAGAAGTCTGTAGGAGTCTGTGGGATTCTGTAAGGTTCCGGAGGGTTCTGCAGGGTTCCGTAGGGGCCCGTAGAGTTCCGTAGTGGCTGGTAAAGTTCCGTAGGGCCCTGTGGGGTTCTGTATGGACCTGTAGGGTTCCGTAGGGGCCTGCAGTTTTCTGTAAGTGCCCGTAGGTGTCTGTAGGGTTCCGTAGGCACCTGCAGTATTCTGTAGGAGCCCATAGGGTTTTAGTGAGGTTCCGTTGTGTTGCTAAGGGTCTTGTAGAGTGCTGTCGGGTCCTGGAGTATTCTGTAGGGTTCCAGAGGGGCTGGTAGGGTTCCGTCGAAATCTGAAGGGTTCCCTAGGGGCCCGTAGAGTCCCATAGATTTCCATAGGGGCCTGTAGGGTTGTGTAAGTGCCCGCAGGGGTTGGTAGGAGCTTGTAGGGTGCCATATGTTTCCGGAGGGTTGTGTAGGGTTCCGTAGGGGCCTGTGGTGTTCCCTAGGGGCCTGTAGAGTCTCGTACAGTTTGGGTAGGGTCCTGTAGGTTTCCATAAGCGCCCGCAGAGGTCTGAAGGGGCCCGTACTGTTCCGTAAGGATCCATAGGGTTCCGTAGAGCTTCGTAGGTTCCCTAGAGGCCTGTGGAGTACCGTAGGAGCCAGTAGTGTTCCGTAGGGTCCTCTAGGGTTGAGTAAGTGCCCGCAGGAGTCTGTAGGAATCCGTGGGATTCTGTAAGGTTCTGGAGGGTTCTGCAGGGTTCCGTAGGGGCCCGTAGAGTTCCGTAGTGGCTGGTAAAGTTCCCTAGGGCCCTGTACCGTTCCGTAACTGCCTGCAAGGGTCTTTAGGCTTCCGTAGGGGCTGGTAGGGTTCCATAAAGTTCCGTGGGTTCCTGCAGAGTTCTGCAAGTGCCCGCAAGGGCCTGTAGGGGCCCACAGTGTTTCTGCCAGGTTCCGTAGAGTTCCGTAGGGGCCATATTTTTCTGTAGTGGCTGGTAGTATTCTGTAGGGGTCTGTAGGTTTCCGTAGGCACCTACAGTGTTCTGTAGGAGCCCATAGGGTTTTAGCGAGGTTCCGTTGTGTTGCTAAGGGTCTTGTAGAGTGCTGTCGGGTCCTGGAGTATTCTGTAGGGTTCCAGAGGGGCTGGTAGGGTTCCATCGAAATCTGAAGGGTTCCCTAGGGGCCCATAGAGTCCCGTAGATTGCCGTAGGGACCTGTAGGGTTGTGTAAGTGCTCGCAGGGGTTGGTAGGAGCTTGTAGGGTTCCATAAGTTTCCAGAGGGTTGTGTAGGGTTCCGTAGGGGCCTGTGGTGTTCCCTAAGGGCCTGTAGAGTCTCGTACGGTTCCGTAGGGGCCTGTGGTGTTCCCTAGGGGCCTGTAGAGTCTCGTACAGTTCCGTAGGGTCCTGTAGGTTTCCATAAGCGCCCGCAGAGGTCTGAAGGGGCCCGTACTGTTCCGTAAGGATCCATAGGGCTCCGTAGAGCTTCGTAGGTTCCCTAGAGGCCTGTGGAGTACCGCAGGAGCCAGTAGTGTTCTGTAGGGGCCCGTAGGGTTCCTTCCATAGGAGCTGGCAGTGTTCCGTAGGGTCCTCTAGGGTTGAGTAAGTGCCCGCAGGAGTCTGTAGGAATCCGTGGGATTCTGTAAGGTTCTGGAGGGTTCTGCAGGGTTCCGTAGGGGCCCGTAGAGTTCCGTAGTGGCTGGTAAAGGTCCCTAGGGCCCTGTACCGTTCCGTAACTGCCTGCAAGGGTCTTTAGGCTTCCGTAGGGGCTGGTAGGGTTCCATAAAGTTCCGTGGGTTCCTGCAGAGTTCTGCAAGTGCCCGCAAGGGCCTCTAGGGGCGCACAGTGTTTCTGCCAGGTTCCGTAGAGTTCCGTAGGGGCCATATTTTTCTGTAGTGGCTGGTAGTATTCTGTAGGGGTCTGTAGGTTTCCGTAGGCGCCTACAGTGTTCTGTAGGAGCCCATAGGGTTTTAGTGAGGTTCCGTTGTGTCGCTAAGGGTCTTGTAGAGTGCTGTCGGGTCCTGGAGTATTCTGTAGGGTTCCAGAGGGGCTCGTAGGGTTCCATCGAAATCTATAGGGTTCCCTAGGGGCCCATAGAGTCCCGTAGATTTCCGTAGGGACCTGTAGGGTTGTGTAAGTGCCCGCAGAAGTCTGTAGGAGTCTGTGGGATTCTGTAAGGTTCCGGAGGGTTCTGCAGGGTTCCGTAGGGGCCCGTAGAGTTCCGTAGTGGCTGGTAAAGTTCCGTAGGGCCCTGTGGGGTTCTGTATGGACCTGTAGGGTTCCGTAGGGGCCTGCAGGGTTCCGTAAGTGCCCGCAGGTGTTTGTAGGGTTCCGTAGGGATCTGTAGGGTTCCGTAGGCACCTGCAGTGTTCTGTAGGAGCCCATAGGGTTTTAGTGAGGTTCCGTTGTGTTGCTAAGGGTCTTGTAGAGTGCTGTCGGGTCCTGGAGTATTCTGTAGGGTTCCAGAGGGCCTCATAGGGTTCCATCGAAATCTATAGGGTTCCCTAGGGGCCCATAGAGTCCCGTAGATTTCCGTAGGGACCTGTAGGGTTGTGTAAGTGCTCGCAGGGGTTGGTAGGAGCTTGTAGGGTTCCATAAGTTTCCAGAGAGTTGTGTAGGGTTCCGTAGGGGCCTGTGGTGTTCCCTAGGGGCCTGTAGAGTCTCATACGGTTCCGTAGGGGCCTGTGGTGTTCCCTAGGGGCCTGTAGAGTCTCGTACAGTTCCGTAGGGTCCTGTAGGTTTCCATAAGTGCCCGCAGAGGTCTGAAGGGGCCCGTACTGTGCCGTAAGGATCCATAGGGCTCCGTAGAGCTTCGTAGGTTCCCTAGAGGCCTGTGGAGTACCGCAGGAGCCAGTAGTGTTCTGTAGGGGCCCGTAGGGTTCCTTCCATAGGGGCTGGCAGTGTTCCGTAGGGTCTTCTAGGGTTGTTTAAGTGCCCGCAGAAGTCTGTAGGAGTTTGTGGGATTCTGTAAGGTTCCGGAGGGTTCTGCAGGGTTCCGTAGGGGCCCGTAGAGTTCCGTAGTGGCTGGTAAAGTTCCGTAGGGCCCTGTGGGGTTCTGTATGGACCTGTAGGGTTCCGTAGGGGCCTGCAGTGTTCTGTAAGTGCCCGTAGGTGTCTGTAGGGTTCCGTAGGCACCTGCAGTATTCTGTAGGAGCCCATAGGGTTTTAGTGAGGTTCCGTTGTGTTGCTAAGGGTCTTGTAGAGTGCTGTCGGGTCCTGGAGTATTCTGTAGGGTTCCAGAGGGGCTGGTAGGGTTCCGTCGAAATCTGAAGGGTTCCCTAGGGGCCCGTAGAGTCCCATAGATTTCCGTAGGGGCCTGTAGGGTTGTGTAAGTGCCCGCAGGGGTTGGTAGGAGCTTGTAGGGTGCCATATGTTTCCGGAGGGTTGTGTAGGGTTCCGTAGGGGCCTGTGGTGTTCCCTAGGGGCCTGTAGAGTCTCGTACAGTTTCGGTAGGGTCCTGTAGGTTTCCATAAGCGCCCGCAGAGGTCTGAAGGGGCCCGTACTGTTCCGTAAGGATCCATAGGGTTCCGTAGAGCTTCGTAGGTTCCCTAGAGGCCTGTGGAGTACCGTAGGAGCCAGTAGTGTTCCGTAGGGTCCTCTAGGGTTGAGTAAGTGCCCGCAGGAGTCTGTAGGAATCCGTGGGATTCTGTAAGGTTCTGGAGGGTTCTGCAGGGTTCCGTAGGGGCCCGTAGAGTTCCGTAGTGGCTGGTAAAGTTCCCTAGGGCCCTGTACCGTTCCGTAACTGCCTGCAAGGGTCTTTAGGCTTCCGTAGGGGCTGGTAGGGTTCCATAAAGTTCCGTGGGTTCCTGCAGAGTTCTGCAAGTGCCCGCAAGGGCCTGTAGGGGCGCACAGTGTTTCTGCCAGGTTCCGTAGAGTTCCGTAGGGGCCATATTTTTCTGTAGTGGCTGGTAGTATTCTGTAGGGGTCTGTAGGTTTCCGTAGGCGCCTACAGTGTTCTGTAGGAGCCCATAGGGTTTTAGTGAGGTTCCGTTGTGTTGCTAAGGGTCTTGTAGAGTGCTGTCGGGTCCTGGAGTATTCTGTAGGGTTCCAGAGGGGCTCGTAGGGTTCCATCGAAATCTATAGGGTTCCCTAGGGGCCCATAGAGTCCCGTAGATTTCCGTAGGGACCTGTAGGGTTGTGTAAGTGCCCGCAGAAGTCTGTAGGAGTCTGTGGGATTCTGTAAGGTTCCGGAGGGTTCTGCAGGGTTCCGTAGGGGCCCGTAGAGTTCCGTAGTGGCTGGTAAAGTTCCGTAGGGCCCTGTGGGGTTCTGTATGGACCTGTAGGGTTCCGTAGGGGCCTGCAGGGTTCCGTAAGTGCCCGCAGGTGTTTGTAGGGTTCCGTAGGGATCTGTAGGGTTCCGTAGGCACCTGCAGTGTTCTGTAGGAGCCCATAGGGTTTTAGTGAGGTTCCGTTGTGTTGCTAAGGGTCTTGTAGAGTGCTGTCGGGTCCTGGAGTATTCTGTAGGGTTCCAGAGGGCCTCATAGGGTTCCATCGAAATCTATAGGGTTCCCTAGGGGCCCATAGAGTCCCGTAGATTTCCGTAGGGACCTGTAGGGTTGTGTAAGTGCTCGCAGGGGTTGGTAGGAGCTTGTAGGGTTCCATAAGTTTCCAGAGAGTTGTGTAGGGTTCCCTAGGGGCCTGTAGAGTCTCATACGGTTCCGTAGGGGCCTGTGGTGTTCCCTAGGGGCCTGTAGAGTCTCGTACAGTTCCGTAGGGTCCTGTAGGTTTCCATAAGTGCCCGCAGAGGTCTGAAGGGGCCCGTACTGTTCCGTAAGGATCCATAGGGCTCCGTAGAGCTTCGTAGGTTCCCTAGAGGCCTGTGGAGTACCGCAGGAGCCAGTAGTGTTCTGTAGGGGCCTGTAGGGTTCCTTCCATAGGGGCTGGCAGTGTTCCGTAGGGTCCTCTAGGGTTGTTTAAGTGCCCGCAGAAGTCTGTAGGAGTCTGTGGGATTCTGTAAGGTTCCGGAGGGTTCTGCAGGGTTCCGTAGGGGCCCGTAGAGTTCCGTAGTGGCTGGTAAAGTTCCGTAGGGCCCTGTGGGGTTCTGTATGGACCTGTAGGGTTCCGTAGGGGCCTGCAGTGTTCTGTAAGTGCCCGTAGGTGTCTGTAGGGTTCCGTAGGCACCTGCAGTATTCTGTAGGAGCCCATAGGGTTTTAGTGAGGTTCCGTTGTGTTGCTAAGGGTCTTGTAGAGTGCTGTCGGGTCCTGGAGTATTCTGTAGGGTTCCAGAGGGGCTGGTAGGGTTCCGTCGAAATCTGAAGGGTTCCCTAGGGGCCCGTAGAGTCCCATAGATTTCCGTAGGGGCCTGTAGGGGTGTGTAAGTGCCCGCAGGGGTTGGTAGGAGCTTGTAGGGTGCCATATGTTTCCGGAGGGTTATGTAGGGTTCCGTAGGGGCCTGTGGTGTTCCCTACGGGCCTGTAGAGTCTCGTACAGTTTGGGTAGGGTCCTGTAGGTTTCCATAAGCGCCCGCAGAGGTCTGAAGGGGCCCGTACTGTTCCGTAAGGATCCATAGGGTTCCGTAGAGCTTCGTAGGTTCCCTAGAGGCCTGTGGAGTACCGTAGGAGCCAGTAGTGTTCCGTAGGGTCCTCTAGGGTTGAGTAAGTGCCCGCAGGAGTCTGTAGGAATCCGTGCGATTCTGTAAGGTTCTGGAGGGTTCTGCAGGGTTCCGTAGGGGCCCGTAGAGTTCCGTAGTGGCTGGTAAAGTTCCCTAGGGCCCTGTACCGTTCCGTAACTGCCTGCAAGGGTCTTTAGGCTTCCGTAGGGGCTGGTAGGGTTCCATAAAGTTCCGTGGGTTCCTGCAGAGTTCTGCAAGTGCCCGCAAGGGCCTGTAGGGGCGCACAGTGTTTCTGCCAGGTTCCGTAGAGTTCCGTAGGGGCCATATTTTTCTGTAGTGGCTGGTAGTATTCTGTAGGGGTCTGTAGGTTTCCGTAGGCGCCTACAGTGTTCTGTAGGAGCCCATAGGGTTTTAGTGAGGTTCCGTTGTGTCGCTAAGGGTCTTGTAGAGTGCTGTCGGGTCCTGGAGTATTCTGTAGGGTTCCAGAGGGGCTCGTAGGGTTCCATCGAAATCTATAGGGTTCCCTAGGGGCCCATAGAGTCCCGTAGATTTCCGTAGGGACCTGTAGGGTTGTGTAAGTGCCCGCAGAAGTCTGTAGGAGTCTGTGGGATTCTGTAAGGTTCCGGAGGGTTCTGCAGGGTTCCGTAGGGGCCCGTAGAGTTCCGTAGTGGCTGGTAAAGTTCCGTAGGGCCCTGTGGGGTTCTGTATGGACCTGTAGGGTTCCGTAGGGGCCTGCAGGGTTCCGTAAGTGCCCGCAGGTGTTTGTAGGGTTCTGTAGGGATCTGTAGGGTTCCGTAGGCACCTGCAGTGTTCTGTAGGAGCCCATAGGGTTTTAGTGAGGTTCCGTTGTGTTGCTAAGGGTCTTGTAGAGTGCTGTCGGGTCCTGGAGTATTCTGTAGGGTTCCAGAGGGCCTCATAGGGTTCCATCGAAATCTATAGGGTTCCCTAGGGGCCCATAGAGTCCCGTAGATTTCCGTAGGGACCTGTAGGGTTGTGTAAGTGCTCGCAGGGGTTGGTAGGAGCTTGTAGGGTTCCATAAGTTTCCAGAGAGTTGTGTAGGGTTCCGTAGGGGCCTGTGGTGTTCCCTAGGGGCCTGTAGAGTCTCATACGGTTCCGTAGGGGCCTGTGGTGTTCCCTAGGGGCCTGTAGAGTCTCGTACAGTTCCGTAGGGTCCTGTAGGTTTCCATAAGTGCCCGCAGAGGTCTGAAGGGGCCCGTACTGTTCCGTAAGGATCCATAGGGCTCCGTAGAGCTTCGTAGGTTCCCTAGAGGCCTCTGGAGTACCGCAGGAGCCAGTAGTGTTCTGTAGGGGCCCGTAGGGTTCCTTCCATAGGGGCTGGCAGTGTTCCGTAGGGTCCTCTAGGGTTGTTTAAGTGCCCGCAGAAGTCTGTAGGAGTCTGTGGGATTCTGTAAGGTTCCGGAGGGTTCTGCAGGGTTCCGTAGGGGCCCGTAGAGTTCCGTAGTGGCTGGTAAAGTTCCGTAGGGCCCTGTGGGGTTCTGTATGGACCTGTAGGGTTCCGTAGGGGCCTGCAGTGTTCTGTAAGTGCCCGTAGGTGTCTGTAGGGTTCCGTAGGCACCTGCAGTATTCTGTAGGAGCCCATAGGGTTTTAGTGAGGTTCCGTTGTGTTGCTAAGGGTCTTGTAGAGTGCTGTCGGGTCCTGGAGTATTCTGTAGGGTTCCAGAGGGGCTGGTAGGGTTCCGTCGAAATCTGAAGGGTTCCCTAGGGGCCCGTAGAGTCCCATAGATTTCCGTAGGGGCCTGTAGGGTTGTGTAAGTGCCCGCAGGGGTTGGTAGGAGCTTGTAGGGTGCCATATGTTTCCGGAGGGTTGTGTAGGGTTCCGTAGGGGCCTGTGGTGTTCCCTAGGGGCCTGTAGAGTCTCGTACAGTTTCGGTAGGGTCCTGTAGGTTTCCATAAGCGCCCGCAGAGGTCTGAAGGGGCCCGTACTGTTCCGTAAGGATCCATAGGGTTCCGTAGAGCTTCGTAGGTTCCCTAGAGGCCTGTGGAGTACCGTAGGAGCCAGTAGTGTTCCGTAGGGTCCTCTAGGGTTGAGTAAGTGCCCGCAGGAGTCTGTAGGAATCCGTGGGATTCTGTAAGGTTCTGGAGGGTTCTGCAGGGTTCCGTAGGGGCCCGTAGAGTTCCGTAGTGGCTGGTAAAGTTCCCTAGGGCCCTGTACCGTTCTGTAACTGCCTGCAAGGGTCTTTAGGCTTCCGTAGGGGCTGGTAGGGTTCCATAAAGTTCCGTGGGTTCCTGCAGAGTTCTGCAAGTGCCCGCAAGGGCCTGTAGGGGCGCACAGTGTTTCTGCCAGGTTCCGTAGAGTTCCGTAGGGGCCATATTTTTCTGTAGTGGCTGGTAGTATTCTGTAGGGGTCTGTAGGTTTCCGTAGGCGCCTACAGTGTTCTGTAGGAGCCCATAGGGTTTTAGTGAGGTTCCGTTGTGTCGCTAAGGGTCTTGTAGAGTGCTGTCGGGTCCTGGAGTATTCTGTAGGGTTCCAGAGGGGCTCGTAGGGTTCCATCGAAATCTATAGGGTTCCCTAGGGGCCCATAGAGTCCCGTAGATTTCCGTAGGGACCTGTAGGGTTGTGTAAGTGCCCGCAGAAGTCTGTAGGAGTCTGTGGGATTCTGTAAGGTTCCGGAGGGTTCTGCAGGGTTCCGTAGGGGCCCGTAGAGTTCCGTAGTGGCTGGTAAAGTTCCGTAGGGCCCTGTGGGGTTCTGTATGGACCTGTAGGGTTCCGTAGGGGCCTGCAGGGTTCCGTAAGTGCCCGCAGGTGTTTGTAGGGTTCCGTAGGGATCTGTAGGGTTCCGTAGGCACCTGCAGTGTTCTGTAGGAGCCCATAGGGTTTTAGTGAGGTTCCGTTGTGTTGCTAAGGGTCTTGTAGAGTGCTGTCGGGTCCTGGAGTATTCTGTAGGGTTCCAGAGGGCCTCATAGGGTTCCATCGAAATCTATAGGGTTCCCTAGGGGCCCATAGAGTCCCGTAGATTTCCGTAGGGACCTGTAGGGTTGTGTAAGTGCTCGCAGGGGTTGGTAGGAGCTTGTAGGGTTCCATAAGTTTCCAGAGGGTCGTGTAGGGTTCCGTAGGGGCCTGTGGTGTTCCCTAGGGGCCTGTAGAGTCTCATACGGTTCCGTAGGGGCCTGTGGTGTTCCCTAGGGGCCTGTAGAGTCTCGTACAGTTCCGTAGGGTCCTGTAGGTTTCCATAAGTGCCCGCAGAGGTCTGAAGGGGCCCGTACTGTTCCGTAAGGATCCATAGGGCTCCGTAGAGCTTCGTAGGTTCCCTAGAGGCCTGTGGAGTACCGCAGGAGCCAGTAGTGTTCTGTAGGGGCCCGTAGGGTTCCTTCCATAGGGGCTGGCAGTGTTCCGTAGGGTCTTCTAGGGTTGTTTAAGTGCCCGCAGAAGTCTGTAGGAGTTTGTGGGATTCTGTAAGGTTCCGGAGGGTTCTGCAGGGTTCCGTAGGGGCCCGTAGAGTTCCGTAGTGGCTGGTAAAGTTCCGTAGGGCCCTGTGGGGTTCTGTATGGACCTGTAGGGTTCCGTAGGGGCCTGCAGTGTTCTGTAAGTGCCCGTAGGTGTCTGTAGGGTTCCGTAGGCACCTGCAGTATTCTGTAGGAGCCCATAGGGTTTTAGTGAGGTTCCGTTGTGTTGCTAAGGGTCTTGTAGAGTGCTGTCGGGTCCTGGAGTATTCTGTAGGGTTCCAGAGGGGCTGGTAGGGTTCCGTCGAAATCTGAAGGGTTCCCTAGGGGCCCGTAGAGTCCCATAGATTTCCGTAGGGGCCTGTAGGGTTGTGTAAGTGCCCGCAGGGGTTGGTAGGAGCTTGTAGGGTGCCATATGTTTCCGGAGGGTTGTGTAGGGTTCCGTAGGGGCCTGTGGTGTTCCCTAGGGGCCTGTAGAGTCTCGTACAGTTTCGGTAGGGTCCTGTAGGTTTCCATAAGCGCCCGCAGAGGTCTGAAGGGGCCCGTACTGTTCCGTAAGGATCCATAGGGTTCCGTAGAGCTTCGTAGGTTCCCTAGAGGCCTGTGGAGTACCGTAGGAGCCAGTAGTGTTCCGTAGGGTCCTCTAGGGTTGAGTAAGTGCCCGCAGGAGTCTGTAGGAATCCGTGCGATTCTGTAAGGTTCTGGAGGGTTCTGCAGGGTTCCGTAGGGGCCCGTAGAGTTCCGTAGTGGCTGGTAAAGTTCCCTAGGGCCCTGTACCGTTCCGTAACTGCCTGCAAGGGTCTTTAGGCTTCCGTAGGGGCTGGTAGGGTTCCATAAAGTTCCGTGGGTTCCTGCAGAGTTCTGCAAGTGCCCGCAAGGGCCTGTAGGGGCGCACAGTGTTTCTGCCAGCTTCCGTAGAGTTCCGTAGGGGCCATATTTTTCTGTAGTGGCTGGTAGTATTCTGTAGGGGTCTGTAGGTTTCCGTAGGCGCCTACAGTGTTCTGTAGGAGCCCATAGGGTTTTAGTGAGGTTCCGTTGTGTCGCTAAGGGTCTTGTAGAGTGCTGTCGGGTCCTGGAGTATTCTGTAGGGTTCCAGAGGGGCTCGTAGGGTTCCATCGAAATCTATAGGGTTCCCTAGGGGCCCATAGAGTCCCGTAGATTTCCGTAGGGACCTGTAGGGTTGTGTAAGTGCCCGCAGAAGTCTGTAGGAGTCTGTGGGATTCTGTAAGGTTCCGGAGGGTTCTGCAGGGTTCCGTAGGGGCCCGTAGAGTTCCGTAGTGGCTGGTAAAGTTCCGTAGGGCCCTGTGGGGTTCTGTATGGACCTGTAGGGTTCCGTAGGGGCCTGCAGGGTTCCGTAAGTGCCCGCAGGTGTTTGTAGGGTTCCGTAGGGATCTGTAGGGTTCCGTAGGCACCTGCAGTGTTCTGTAGGAGCCCATAGGGTTTTAGTGAGGTTCCGTTGTGTTGCTAAGGGTCTTGTAGAGTGCTGTCGGGTCCTGGAGTATTCTGTAGGGTTCCAGAGGGCCTCATAGGGTTCCATCGAAATCTATAGGGTTCCCTAGGGGCCCATAGAGTCCCGTAGATTTCCGTAGGGACCTGTAGGGTTGTGTAAGTGCTCGCAGGGGTTGGTAGGAGCTTGTAGGGTTCCATAAGTTTCCAGAGGGTTGTGTAGGGTTCCGTAGGGGCCTGTGGTGTTCCCTAGGGGCCTGTAGAGTCTCGTACGGTTCCGTAGGGGCCTGTGGTGTTCCCTAGGGGCCTGTAGAGTCTCGTACAGTTCCGTAGGGTCCTGTAGGTTTCCATAAGCGCCCGCAGAGGTCTGAAGGGGCCCGTACTGTTCCGTAAGGATCCATAGGGCTCCGTAGAGCTTTGTAGGTTCCCTAGAGGCCTGTGGAGTACCGCAGGAGCCAGTAGTGTTCTGTAGGGGCCCGTAGGGCTCCTTCCATAGGGGCTGGCAGTGTTCCGTAGGGTCCTCTAGGGTTGAGTAAGTGCCCGCAGAAGTCTGTAGGAATCCGTGGGATTCTGTAAGGTTCTGGAGGGTTCTGCAGGGTTCCGTAGGGGCCCGTAGAGTTCCGTAGTGGCTGGTAAAGTTCCCTAGGGCCCTGTACCGTTCCGTAACTGCCTGCAAGGGTCTTTAGGCTTCCGTAGGGGCTGGTAGGGTTCCATAAAGTTCCGTGGGTTCCTGCAGAGTTCTGCAAGTGCCCGCAAGGGCCTGTAGGGGCGCACAGTGTTTCTGCCAGGTTCTGTAGAGTTCCGTAGGGGCCATATTTTTCTGTAGTGGCTGGTAGTATTCTGTAGGGGTCTGTAGGTTTCCATAGGCGCCTACAGTGTTCTGTAGGAGCCCATAGGGTTTTAGTGATGTTCCGTTGTGTCGCTAAGGGTCTTGTAGAGTGCTGTCGGGTCCTGGAGTATTCTGTAGGGTTCCAGAGGGGCTCGTAGGGTTCCATCGAAATCTATAGGGTTCCCTAGGGGCCCATAGAGTCCCGTAGATTTCCGTAGGGACCTGTAGGGTTGTGTAAGTGCCCGCAGAAGTCTGTAGGAGTCTGTGGGATTCTGTAAGGTTCCGGAGGGTTCTGCAGGGTTCCGTAGGGACCCGTAGAGTTCCGTAGTGGCTGGTAAATTTCCATAGGGCCCTGTGGGGTTCTGTATGGACCTGTAGGGTTCCGTAGGGGCCTGCAGGGTTCCGTAAGTGCCCGCAGGTGTCTGTAGGGTTCCATAGGCACCTGCAGTGTTCTGTAGGAGCCCATAGGGTTTTAGTGAGGTTCCGTTGTGTTGCTAAGGGTCTTGTAGAGTGCTGTCGGGTCCTGGAGTATTCTGTAGGGTTCCAGAGGGCCTACTAGGGTTCCATCGAAATCTATAGGGTTCCCTAGGGGCCCATAGAGTCCCGTAGATTTCCGTAGGGACCTGTAGGGTTGTGTAAGTGCTCGCAGGGGTTGGTAGGAGCTTGTAGGGTTCCATAAGTTTCCAGAGGGTTGTGTAGGGTTCCGTAGTGGCCTGTGGTGTTCCCTAGGGGCCTGCAGAGTCTCATACGGTTCCGTAGGGGCCTGTGGTGTTCCCTAGGGGCCTGTAGAGTCTCGTACAGTTCCGTAGGGTCCTGTAGGTTTCCATAAGTGCCCGCAGAGGTCTGAAGGGGCCCGTACTGTTCCGTAAGGATCCATAGGGCTCCGTAGAGCTTCGTAGGTTCCCTAGAGGCCTGTGGAGTACCGTAGGAGCCAGTAGTGTTCCGTAGGGTCCTCTAGGGTTGTTTAAGTGCCCGCAGGAGTCTGTAGGAATCCGTGGGATTCTGTAAGGTTCTGGAGGGTTCTGCAGGGTTCCGTAGGGGCCCGTAGAGTTCCGTAGTGGCTGGTAAAGTTCCCTAGGGCCCTGTACCGTTCCGTAACTGCCTGCAAGGGTCTTTAGGCTTCCGTAGGGGCTGGTAGGGTTCCATAAAGTTCCATGGGTTCCTGCAGAGTTCTGCAAGTGCCCGCAAGGGCCTCTAGGGGCCCACAGTGTTTCTGCCAGGTTCCGTAGAGTTCCGTAGGGGCCATATTTTTCTGTAGTGGCTGGTACTATTCTGTAGGGGTCTGTAGGTTTCCGTAGGCACCTACAGTGTTCTGTAGGAGCCCATAGGGTTTTAGTGAGGTTCCGTTGTGTTGCTAAGGGTCTTGTAGAGTGCTGTCGGGTCCTGGAGTATTCTGTAGGGTTCCAGAGGGGTTCGTAGGGTTCCGTCGAAATCTGTAGGGTTCCCTAGGGGCCCATAGAGTCCCGTAGATTGCCGTAGGGACCTGTAGGGTTCTGTAAGTGCTCGCAGGGGTTGGTAGGAGCTTGTAGGGTTCCATAAGTTTCCAGAGGGTCGTGTAGGGTTCCGTAGGGGCCTGTGGTGTTCCCTAGGGGCCTGTAGAGTCTCATACGGTTCCGTAGGGGCCTGTGGTGTTCCCTAGGGGCCTGTAGAGTCTCGTACAGTTCCGTAGGGTCCTGTAGGTTTCCATAAGTGCCCGCAGAGGTCTGAAGGGGCCCGTACTGTTCCGTAAGGATCCATAGGGTTCCGTAGAGCTTCGTAGGTTCCCTAGAGGCCTGTGGAGTACCGCAGGAGCCAGTAGTGTTCTGTAGGGGCCCGTAGGGTTCCTTCCATAGGGGCTGGCAGTGTTCCGTAGGGTCCTCTAGGGTTGTTTAAGTGCCCGCAGAAGTCTGTAGGAGTCTGTGGGATTCTGTAAGGTTCCGGAGGGTTCTGCAGGGTTCCGTAGGGGCCCGTAGAGTTCCGTAGTGGCTGGTAAAGTTCCGTAGGGCCCTGTGGGGTTCTGTATGGACCTGTAGGGTTCCGTAGGGGCCTGCAGTGTTCTGTAAGTGCCCGTAGGTGTCTGTAGGGTTCCGTAGGCACCTGCAGTATTCTGTAGGAGCCCATAGGGTTTTAGTGAGGTTCCGTTGTGTTGCTAAGGGTCTTGTAGAGTGCTGTCGGGTCCTGGAGTATTCTGTAGGGTTCCAGAGGGCCTCATAGGGTTCCATCGAAATCTGAAGGGTTCCCTAGGGGCCCGTAGAGTCCCATAGATTTCCGTAGGGGCCTGTAGGGTTGTGTAAGTGCTCGCAGGGGTTGGTAGGAGCTTGTAGGGTGCCATATGTTTCCGGAGGGTTGTGTAGGGTTCCGTAGGGGCCTGTGGTGTTCCCTAGGGGCCTGTAGAGTCTCGTACGGTTCCGTAGGGGCCTGTGGTGTTCCCTAGGGGCCTGTAGAGTCTCGTACAGTTCCGTAGGGTCCTGTAGGTTTCCATAAGCGCCCGCAGAGGTCTGAAGGGGCCCGTACTGTTCCGTAAGGATCCATAGGGCTCCGTAGAGCTTCGTAGGTTCCCTAGAGGCCTCTGGAGTACCGCAGGAGCCAGTAGTGTTCTGTAGGAGCCCGTAGGGTTCCTTCCATAGGAGCTGGCAGTGTTCCGTAGGGTCCTCTAGGGTTGAGTAAGTGCCCGCAGGAGTCTGTAGGAATCCGTGGGATTCTGTAAGGTTCTGGAGGGTTCTGCAGGGTTCCGTAGGGGCCCGTAGAGTTCCGTAGTGGCTGGTAAAGTTCCCTAGGGCCCTGTACCGTTCCGTAACTGCCTGCAAGGGTCTTTAGGCTTCCGTAGGGGCTGGTAGGGTTCCATAAAGTTCCGTGGGTTCCTGCAGAGTTCTGCAAGTGCCCGCTAGGGCCTGTAGGGGCCCACAGTGTTTCTGCCAGGTTCCGTAGAGTTCCGTAGGGGCCATATTTTTCTGTAGTGGCTGGTAGTATTCTGTAGGGGTCTGTAGGTTTCCGTAGGCGCCTACAGTGTTCTGTAGGAGCCCATAGGGTTTTAGTGAGGTTCCGTTGTGTTGCTAAGGGTCTTGTAGAGTGCTGTCGGGTCCTGGAGTATTCTGTAGGGTTCCAGAGGGCCTCATAGGGTTCCATCGAAATCTATAGGGTTCCCTAGGGGCCCGTGGAGTCCCGTAGATTTCCGTAGGGACCTGTAGCTTTGTGTAAGTGCTCGCAGGGGTTGGTAGGAGCTTGTAGGGTTCCATAAGTTTCCAGAGGGTCGTGTAGGGTTCCGTAGGGGCCTGTGGTGTTCCCTAGGGGCCTGTAGAGTCTCATACGGTTCCGTAGGGGCCTGTGGTGTTCCCTAGGGGCCTGTAGAGTCTCGTACAGTTCCGTAGGGTCCTGTAGGTTTCCATAAGTGCCCGCAGAGGTCTGAAGGGGCCCGTACTGTTCCGTAAGGATCCATAGGGTTCCGTAGAGCTTCGTAGGTTCCCTAGAGGCCTGTGGAGTACCGCAGGAGCCAGTAGTGTTCTGTAGGGGCCCGTAGGGTTCCTTCCATAGGGGCTGGCAGTGTTCCGTAGGGTCCTCTAGGGTTGTTTAAGTGCCCGCAGAAGTCTGTAGGAGTCTGTGGGATTCTGTAAGGTTCCGGAGGGTTCTGCAGGGTTCCGTAGGGGCCCGTAGAGTTCCGTAGTGGCTGGTAAAGTTCCGTAGGGCCCTGTGGGGTTCTGTATGGACCTGTAGGGTTCCGTAGGGGCCTGCAGTGTTCTGTAAGTGCCCGTAGGTGTCTGTAGGGTTCCGTAGGCACCTGCAGTATTCTGTAGGAGCCCATAGGGTTTTAGTGAGGTTCCGTTGTGTTGCTAAGGGTCTTGTAGAGTGCTGTCGGGTCCTGGAGTATTCTGTAGGGTTCCAGAGGGGCTGGTAGGGTTCCGTCGAAATCTGTAGGGTTCCCTAGGGGCCCGTAGAGTCCCATAGATTTCCGTAGGGGCCTGTAGGGTTGTGTAAGTGCCCGCAGGGGTTGGTAGGAGCTTGTAGGGTGCCATATGTTTCCGGAGGGTTGTGTAGGGTTCCGTAGGGGCCTGTGGTGTTCCCTAGGGGCCTGTAGAGTCTCGTACAGTTTCGGTAGGGTCCTGTAGGTTTCCATAAGCGCCCGCAGAGGTCTGAAGGGGCCCGTACTGTTCCGTAAGGATCCATAGGGTTCCGTAGAGCTTCGTAGGTTCCCTAGAGGCCTGTGGAGTACCGTAGGAGCCAGTAGTGTTCCGTAGGGTCCTCTAGGGTTGAGTAAGTGCCCGCAGGAGTCTGTAGGAATCCGTGCGATTCTGTAAGGTTCTGGAGGGTTCTGCAGGGTTCCGTAGGGGCCCGTAGAGTTCCGTAGTGGCTGGTAAAGTTCCCTAGGGCCCTGTACCGTTCCGTAACTGCCTGCAAGGGTCTTTAGGCTTCCGTAGGGGCTGGTAGGGTTCCATAAAGTTCCGTGGGTTCCTGCAGAGTTCTGCAAGTGCCCGCAAGGGCCTGTAGGGGCGCACAGTGTTTCTGCCAGCTTCCGTAGAGTTCCGTAGGGGCCATATTTTTCTGTAGTGGCTGGTAGTATTCTGTAGGGGTCTGTAGGTTTCCGTAGGCGCCTACAGTGTTCTGTAGGAGCCCATAGGGTTTTAGTGAGGTTCCGTTGTGTCGCTAAGGGTCTTGTAGAGTGCTGTCGGGTCCTGGAGTATTCTGTAGGGTTCCAGAGGGGCTCGTAGGGTTCCATCGAAATCTATAGGGTTCCCTAGGGGCCCATAGAGTCCCGTAGATTTCCGTAGGGACCTGTAGGGTTGTGTAAGTGCCCGCAGAAGTCTGTAGGAGTCTGTGGGATTCTGTAAGGTTCCGGAGGGTTCTGCAGGGTTCCGTAGGGGCCCGTAGAGTTCCGTAGTGGCTGGTAAAGTTCCGTAGGGCCCTGTGGGGTTCTGTATGGACCTGTAGGGTTCCGTAGGGGCCTGCAGGGTTCCGTAAGTGCCCGCAGGTGTTTGTAGGGTTCCGTAGGGATCTGTAGGGTTCCGTAGGCACCTGCAGTGTTCTGTAGGAGCCCATAGGGTTTTAGTGAGGTTCCGTTGTGTTGCTAAGGGTCTTGTAGAGTGCTGTCGGGTCCTGGAGTATTCTGTAGGGTTCCAGAGGGGTTCGTAGGGTTCCGTCGAAATCTGTAGGGTTCCCTAGGGGCCCATAGAGTCCCGTAGATTGCCGTAGGGACCTGTAGGGTTGTGTAAGTGCTCGCAGGGGTTGGTAGGAGCTTGTAGGGTTCCATAAGTTTCCAGAGGGTCGTGTAGGGTTCCGTAGGGGCCTGTGGTGTTCCCTAGGGGCCTGTAGAGTCTCATACGGTTCCGTAGGGGCCTGTGGTGTTCCCTAGGGGCCTGTAGAGTCTCGTACAGTTCCGTAGGGTCCTGTAGGTTTCCATAAGTGCCCGCAGAGGTCTGAAGGGGCCCGTACTGTTCCGTAAGGATCCATAGGGTTCCGTAGAGCTTCGTAGGTTCCCTAGAGGCCTGTGGAGTACCGCAGGAGCCAGTAGTGTTCTGTAGGGGCCCGTAGGGTTCCTTCCATAGGGGCTGGCAGTGTTCCGTAGGGTCCTCTAGGGTTGTTTAAGTGCCCGCAGAAGTCTGTAGGAGTCTGTGGGATTCTGTAAGGTTCCGGAGGGTTCTGCAGGGTTCCGTAGGGGCCCGTAGAGTTCCGTAGTGGCTGGTAAAGTTCCGTAGGGCCCTGTGGGGTTCTGTATGGACCTGTAGGGTTCCGTAGGGGCCTGCAGTGTTCTGTAAGTGCCCGTAGGTGTCTGTAGGGTTCCGTAGGCACCTGCAGTATTCTGTAGGAGCCCATAGGGTTTTAGTGAGGTTCCGTTGTGTTGCTAAGGGTCTTGTAGAGTGCTGTCGGGTCCTGGAGTATTCTGTAGGGTTCCAGAGGGCCTCATAGGGTTCCATCGAAATCTATAGGGTTCCCTAGGGGCCCGTGGAGTCCCGTAGATTTCCGTAGGGACCTGTAGCTTTGTGTAAGTGCTCGCAGGGGTTGGTAGGAGCTTGTAGGGTTCCATAAGTTTCCAGAGGGTCGTGTAGGGTTCCGTAGGGGCCTGTGGTGTTCCCTAGGGGCCTGTAGAGTCTCATACGGTTCCGTAGGGGCCTGTGGTGTTCCCTAGGGGCCTGTAGAGTCTCGTACAGTTCCGTAGGGTCCTGTAGGTTTCCATAAGTGCCCGCAGAGGTCTGAAGGGGCCCGTACTGTTCCGTAAGGATCCATAGGGTTCCGTAGAGCTTCGTAGGTTCCCTAGAGGCCTGTGGAGTACCGCAGGAGCCAGTAGTGTTCTGTAGGGGCCCGTAGGGTTCCTTCCATAGGGGCTGGCAGTGTTCCGTAGGGTCCTCTAGGGTTGTTTAAGTGCCCGCAGAAGTCTGTAGGAGTCTGTGGGATTCTGTAAGGTTCCGGAGGGTTCTGCAGGGTTCCGTAGGGGCCCGTAGAGTTCCGTAGTGGCTGGTAAAGTTCCGTAGGGCCCTGTGGGGTTCTGTATGGACCTGTAGGGTTCCGTAGGGGCCTGCAGTGTTCTGTAAGTGCCCGTAGGTGTCTGTAGGGTTCCGTAGGCACCTGCAGTATTCTGTAGGAGCCCATAGGGTTTTAGTGAGGTTCCGTTGTGTTGCTAAGGGTCTTGTAGAGTGCTGTCGGGTCCTGGAGTATTCTGTAGGGTTCCAGAGGGGCTGGTAGGGTTCCGTCGAAATCTGTAGGGTTCCCTAGGGGCCCGTAGAGTCCCATAGATTTCCGTAGGGGCCTGTAGGGTTGTGTAAGTGCCCGCAGGGGTTGGTAGGAGCTTGTAGGGTGCCATATGTTTCCGGAGGGTTGTGTAGGGTTCCGTAGGGGCCTGTGGTGTTCCCTAGGGGCCTGTAGAGTCTCGTACAGTTTCGGTAGGGTCCTGTAGGTTTCCATAAGCGCCCGCAGAGGTCTGAAGGGGCCCGTACTGTTCCGTAAGGATCCATAGGGTTCCGTAGAGCTTCGTAGGTTCCCTAGAGGCCTGTGGAGTACCGTAGGAGCCAGTAGTGTTCCGTAGGGTCCTCTAGGGTTGAGTAAGTGCCCGCAGGAGTCTGTAGGAATCCGTGCGATTCTGTAAGGTTCTGGAGGGTTCTGCAGGGTTCCGTAGGGGCCCGTAGAGTTCCGTAGTGGCTGGTAAAGTTCCCTAGGGCCCTGTACCGTTCCGTAACTGCCTGCAAGGGTCTTTAGGCTTCCGTAGGGGCTGGTAGGGTTCCATAAAGTTCCGTGGGTTCCTGCAGAGTTCTGCAAGTGCCCGCAAGGGCCTGTAGGGGCGCACAGTGTTTCTGCCAGCTTCCGTAGAGTTCCGTAGGGGCCATATTTTTCTGTAGTGGCTGGTAGTATTCTGTAGGGGTCTGTAGGTTTCCGTAGGCGCCTACAGTGTTCTGTAGGAGCCCATAGGGTTTTAGTGAGGTTCCGTTGTGTCGCTAAGGGTCTTGTAGAGTGCTGTCGGGTCCTGGAGTATTCTGTAGGGTTCCAGAGGGGCTCGTAGGGTTCCATCGAAATCTATAGGGTTCCCTAGGGGCCCATAGAGTCCCGTAGATTTCCGTAGGGACCTGTAGGGTTGTGTAAGTGCCCGCAGAAGTCTGTAGGAGTCTGTGGGATTCTGTAAGGTTCCGGAGGGTTCTGCAGGGTTCCGTAGGGGCCCGTAGAGTTCCGTAGTGGCTGGTAAAGTTCCGTAGGGCCCTGTGGGGTTCTGTATGGACCTGTAGGGTTCCGTAGGGGCCTGCAGGGTTCCGTAAGTGCCCGCAGGTGTTTGTAGGGTTCCGTAGGGATCTGTAGGGTTCCGTAGGCACCTGCAGTGTTCTGTAGGAGCCCATAGGGTTTTAGTGAGGTTCCGTTGTGTTGCTAAGGGTCTTGTAGAGTGCTGTCGGGTCCTGGAGTATTCTGTAGGGTTCCAGAGGGGTTCGTAGGGTTCCGTCGAAATCTGTAGGGTTCCCTAGGGGCCCATAGAGTCCCGTAGATTGCCGTAGGGACCTGTAGGGTTGTGTAAGTGCTCGCAGGGGTTGGTAGGAGCTTGTAGGGTTCCATAAGTTTCCAGAGGGTCGTGTAGGGTTCCGTAGGGGCCTGTGGTGTTCCCTAGGGGCCTGTAGAGTCTCATACGGTTCCGTAGGGGCCTGTGGTGTTCCCTAGGGGCCTGTAGAGTCTCGTACAGTTCCGTAGGGTCCTGTAGGTTTCCATAAGTGCCCGCAGAGGTCTGAAGGGGCCCGTACTGTTCCGTAAGGATCCATAGGGTTCCGTAGAGCTTCGTAGGTTCCCTAGAGGCCTGTGGAGTACCGCAGGAGCCAGTAGTGTTCTGTAGGGGCCCGTAGGGTTCCTTCCATAGGGGCTGGCAGTGTTCCGTAGGGTCCTCTAGGGTTGTTTAAGTGCCCGCAGAAGTCTGTAGGAGTCTGTGGGATTCTGTAAGGTTCCGGAGGGTTCTGCAGGGTTCCGTAGGGGCCCGTAGAGTTCCGTAGTGGCTGGTAAAGTTCCGTAGGGCCCTGTGGGGTTCTGTATGGACCTGTAGGGTTCCGTAGGGGCCTGCAGTGTTCTGTAAGTGCCCGTAGGTGTCTGTAGGGTTCCGTAGGCACCTGCAGTATTCTGTAGGAGCCCATAGGGTTTTAGTGAGGTTCCGTTGTGTTGCTAAGGGTCTTGTAGAGTGCTGTCGGGTCCTGGAGTATTCTGTAGGGTTCCAGAGGGGCTGGTAGGGTTCCGTCGAAATCTGAAGAGTTCCCTAGGGGCCCGTAGAGTCCCATAGATTTCCGTAGGGGCCTGTAGGGTTGTGTAAGTGCCCGCAGGGGTTGGTAGGAGCTTGTAGGGTGCCATATGTTTCCGGAGGGTTGTGTAGGGTTCCGTAGGGGCCTGTGGTGTTCCCTAGGGGCCTGTAGAGTCTCGTACAGTTTCGGTAGGGTCCTGTAGGTTTCCATAAGCGCCCGCAGAGGTCTGAAGGGGCCCGTACTGTTCCGTAAGGATCCATAGGGTTCCGTAGAGCTTCGTAGGTTCCCTAGAGGCCTGTGGAGTACCGTAGGAGCCAGTAGTGTTCCGTAGGGTCCTCTAGGGTTGAGTAAGTGCCCGCAGGAGTCTGTAGGAATCCGTGGGATTCTGTAAGGTTCTGGAGGGTTCTGCAGGGTTCCGTAGGGGCCCGTAGAGTTCCGTAGTGGCTGGTAAAGTTCCCTAGGGCCCTGTACCGTTCCGTAACTGCCTGCAAGGGTCTTTAGGCTTCCGTAGGGGCTGGTAGGGTTCCATAAAGTTCCGTGGGTTCCTGCAGAGTTCTGCAAGTGCCCGCAAGGGCCTGTAGGGGCGCACAGTGTTTCTGCCAGGTTCCGTAGAGTTCCGTAGGGGCCATATTTTTCTGTAGTGGCTGGTAGTATTCTGTAGGGGTCTGTAGGTTTCCGTAGGCGCCTACAGTGTTCTGTAGGAGCCCATAGGGTTTTAGTGAGGTTCCGTTGTGTTGCTAAGGGTCTTGTAGAGTGCTGTCGGGTCCTGGAGTATTCTGTAGGGTTCCAGAGGGGCTCGTAGGGTTCCGTCGAAATCTGTAGGGTTCCCTAGGGGCCCATAGAGTCCCGTAGATTGCCGTAGGGACCTGTAGGGTTGTGTAAGTGCTCGCAGGGGTTGGTAGGAGCTTGTAGGGTTCCATAAGTTTCCAGAGGGTTGTGTAGGGTTCCGTAGGGGCCTGTGGTGTTCCCTAGGGGCCTGTAGAGTCTCGTACGGTTCCGTAGGGGCCTGTGGTGTTCCCTAGGGGCCTGTAGAGTCTCGTACAGTTCCGTAGGGTCCTGTAGGTTTCCATAAGCGCCCGCAGAGGTCTGAAGGGGCCCGTACTGTTCCGTAAGGATCCATAGGGCTCCGTAGAGCTTCGTAGGTTCCCTAGAGGCCTGTGGAGTACCGCAGGAGCCAGTAGTGTTCTGTAGGAGCCCGTAGGGTTCCTTCCATAGGAGCTGGCAGTGTTCCGTAGGGTCCTCTAGGGTTGAGTAAGTGCCCGCAGGAGTCTGTAGGAATCCGTGGGATTCTGTAAGGTTCTGGAGGGTTCTGCAGGGTTCCGTAGGGGCCCGTAGAGTTCCGTAGTGGCTGGTAAAGTTCCCTAGGGCCCTGTACCGTTCCGTAACTGCCTGCAAGGGTCTTTAGGCTTCCGTAGGGGCTGGTAGGGTTCCATAAAGTTCCGTGGGTTCCTGCAGAGTTCTGCAAGTGCCCGCTAGGGCCTGTAGGGGCCCACAGTGTTTCTGCCAGGTTCCGTAGAGTTCCGTAGGGGCCATATTTTTCTGTAGTGGCTGGTAGTATTCTGTAGGGGTCTGTAGGTTTCCGTAGGCGGCTACAGTGTTCTGTAGGAGCCCATAGGGTTTTAGTGAGGTTCCGTTGTGTTGCTAAGGGTCTTGTAGAGTGCTGTCGGGTCCTGGAGTATTCTGTAGGGTTCCAGAGGGCCTCATAGGGTTCCATCGAAATCTATAGGGTTCCCTAGGGGCCCGTAGAGTCCCGTAGATTTCCGTAGGGACCTGTAGCTTTGTGTAAGTGCTCGCAGGGGTTGGTAGGAGCTTGTAGGGTTCCATAAGTTTCCAGAGGGTTGTGTAGGGTTCCGTAGGGGCCTGTGGTGTTCCCTAGGGGCCTGTAGAGTCTCGTACAGTTCCGTAGGGTCCTGTAGGTTTCCATAAGTGCCCGCAGAGGTCTGAAGGGGCCCGTACTGTTCCGTAAGGATCCATAGGGCTCCGTAGAGCTTCGTAGGTTCCCTAGAGGCCTGTGGAGTACCGCAGGAGCCAGTAGTGTTCTGTAGGGGCCCGTAGGGTTCCTTCCATAGGGGCTGGCAGTGTTCCGTAGGGTCCTCTAGGGTTGTTTAAGTGCCCGCAGAAGTCTGTAGGAGTCTGTGGGATTCTGTAAGGTTCCGGAGGGTTCTGCAGGGTTCCGTAGGGGCCCGTAGAGTTCCGTAGTGGCTGGTAAAGTTCCGTAGGGCCCTGTGGGGTTCTGTATGGACCTGTAGGGTTCCGTAGGGGCCTGCAGTGTTCTGTAAGTGCCCGTAGGTGTCTGTAGGGTTCCGTAGGCACCTGCAGTATTCTGTAGGAGCCCATAGGGTTTTAGTGAGGTTCCGTTGTGTTGCTAAGGGTCTTGTAGAGTGCTGTCGGGTCCTGGAGTATTCTGTAGGGTTCCAGAGGGGCTGGTAGGGTTCCGTCGAAATCTGTAGGGTTCCCTAGGGGCCCGTAGAGTCCCATAGATTTCCGTAGGGGCCTGTAGGGTTGTGTAAGTGCCCGCAGGGGTTGGTAGGAGCTTGTAGGGTGCCATATGTTTCCGGAGGGTTGTGTAGGGTTCCGTAGGGGCCTGTGGTGTTCCCTAGGGGCCTGTAGAGTCTCGTACAGTTTCGGTAGGGTCCTGTAGGTTTCCATAAGCGCCCGCAGAGGTCTGAAGGGGCCCGTACTGTTCCGTAAGGATCCATAGGGTTCCGTAGAGCTTCGTAGGTTCCCTAGAGGCCTGTGGAGTACCGTAGGAGCCAGTAGTGTTCCGTAGGGTCCTCTAGGGTTGAGTAAGTGCCCGCAGGAGTCTGTAGGAATCCGTGCGATTCTGTAAGGTTCTGGAGGGTTCTGCAGGGTTCCGTAGGGGCCCGTAGAGTTCCGTAGTGGCTGGTAAAGTTCCCTAGGGCCCTGTACCGTTCCGTAACTGCCTGCAAGGGTCTTTAGGCTTCCGTAGGGGCTGGTAGGGTTCCATAAAGTTCCGTGGGTTCCTGCAGAGTTCTGCAAGTGCCCGCAAGGGCCTGTAGGGGCGCACAGTGTTTCTGCCAGCTTCCGTAGAGTTCCGTAGGGGCCATATTTTTCTGTAGTGGCTGGTAGTATTCTGTAGGGGTCTGTAGGTTTCCGTAGGCGCCTACAGTGTTCTGTAGGAGCCCATAGGGTTTTAGTGAGGTTCCGTTGTGTCGCTAAGGGTCTTGTAGAGTGCTGTCGGGTCCTGGAGTATTCTGTAGGGTTCCAGAGGGCCTCATAGGGTTCCATCGAAATCTATAGGGTTCCCTAGGGGCCCATAGAGTCCCGTAGATTTCCGTAGGGACCTGTAGGGTTGTGTAAGTGCCCGCAGAAGTCTGTAGGAGTCTGTGGGATTCTGTAAGGTTCCGGAGGGTTCTGCAGGGTTCCGTAGGGGCCCGTAGAGTTCCGTAGTGGCTGGTAAAGTTCCGTAGGGCCCTGTGGGGTTCTGTATGGACCTGTAGGGTTCCGTAGGGGCCTGCAGGGTTCCGTAAGTGCCCGCAGGTGTTTGTAGGGTTCCGTAGGGATCTGTAGGGTTCCGTAGGCACCTGCAGTGTTCTGTAGGAGCCCATAGGGTTTTAGTGAGGTTCCGTTGTGTTGCTAAGGGTCTTGTAGAGTGCTGTCGGGTCCTGGAGTATTCTGTAGGGTTCCAGAGGGGTTCGTAGGGTTCCGTCGAAATCTGTAGGGTTCCCTAGGGGCCCATAGAGTCCCGTAGATTGCCGTAGGGACCTGTAGGGTTGTGTAAGTGCTCGCAGGGGTTGGTAGGAGCTTGTAGGGTTCCATAAGTTTCCAGAGGGTCGTGTAGGGTTCCGTAGGGGCCTGTGGTGTTCCCTAGGGGCCTGTAGAGTCTCATACGGTTCCGTAGGGGCCTGTGGTGTTCCCTAGGGGCCTGTAGAGTCTCGTACAGTTCCGTAGGGTCCTGTAGGTTTCCATAAGTGCCCGCAGAGGTCTGAAGGGGCCCGTACTGTTCCGTAAGGATCCATAGGGTTCCGTAGAGCTTCGTAGGTTCCCTAGAGGCCTGTGGAGTACCGCAGGAGCCAGTAGTGTTCTGTAGGGGCCCGTAGGGTTCCTTCCACAGGGGCTGGCAGTGTTCCGTAGGGTCCTCTAGGGTTGTTTAAGTGCCCGCAGAAGTCTGTAGGAGTCTGTGGGATTCTGTAAGGTTCCGGAGGGTTCTGCAGGGTTCCGTAGGGGCCCGTAGAGTTCCGTAGTGGCTGGTAAAGTTCCGTAGGGCCCTGTGGGGTTCTGTATGGACCTGTAGGGTTCCGTAGGGGCCTGCAGTGTTCTGTAAGTGCCCGTAGGTGTCTGTAGGGTTCCGTAGGCACCTGCAGTATTCTGTAGGAGCCCATAGGGTTTTAGTGAGGTTCCGTTGTGTTGCTAAGGGTCTTGTAGAGTGCTGTCGGGTCCTGGAGTATTCTGTAGGGTTCCAGAGGGGCTGGTAGGGTTCCGTCGAAATCTGAAGAGTTCCCTAGGGGCCCGTAGAGTCCCATAGATTTCCGTAGGGGCCTGTAGGGTTGTGTAAGTGCCCGCAGGGGTTGGTAGGAGCTTGTAGGGTGCCATATGTTTCCGGAGGGTTGTGTAGGGTTCCGTAGGGGCCTGTGGTGTTCCCTAGGGGCCTGTAGAGTCTCGTACAGTTTCGGTAGGGTCCTGTAGGTTTCCATAAGCGCCCGCAGAGGTCTGAAGGGGCCCGTACTGTTCCGTAAGGATCCATAGGGTTCCGTAGAGCTTCGTAGGTTCCCTAGAGGCCTGTGGAGTACCGTAGGAGCCAGTAGTGTTCCGTAGGGTCCTCTAGGGTTGAGTAAGTGCCCGCAGGAGTCTGTAGGAATCCGTGCGATTCTGTAAGGTTCTGGAGGGTTCTGCAGGGTTCCGTAGGGGCCCGTAGAGTTCCGTAGTGGCTGGTAAAGTTCCCTAGGGCCCTGTACCGTTCCGTAACTGCCTGCAAGGGTCTTTAGGCTTCCGTAGGGGCTGGTAGGGTTCCATAAAGTTCCGTGGGTTCCTGCAGAGTTCTGCAAGTGCCCGCTAGGGCCTGTAGGGGCCCACAGTGTTTCTGCCAGGTTCCGTAGAGTTCCGTAGGGGCCATATTTTTCTGTAGTGGCTGGTAGTATTCTGTAGGGGTCTGTAGGGTTCCGTAGGCGGCTACAGTGTTCTGTAGGAGCCCATAGGGTTTTAGTGAGGTTCCGTTGTGTTGCTAAGGGTCTTGTAGAGTGCTGTCGGGTCCTGGAGTATTCTGTAGGGTTCCAGAGGGGCTCGTAGGGTTCCGTCGAAATCTGTAGGGTTCCCTAGGGGCCCATAGAGTCCCGTAGATTGCCGTAGGGACCTGTAGGGTTGTGTAAGTGCTCGCAGGGGTTGGTAGGAGCTTGTAGGGTTCCATAAGTTTCCAGAGGGTTGTGTAGGGTTCCGTAGGGGCCTGTGGTGTTCCCTAGGGGCCTGTAGAGTCTCGTACGGTTCCGTAGGGGCCTGTGGTGTTCCCTAGGGGCCTGTAGAGTCTCGTACAGTTCCGTAGGGTCCTGTAGGTTTCCATAAGCGCCCGCAGAGGTCTGAAGGGGCCCGTACTGTTCTGTAAGGATCCATAGGGCTCCGTAGAGCTTCGTAGGTTCCCTAGAGGCCTGTGGAGTACCGCAGGAGCCAGTAGTGTTCTGTAGGAGCCCGTAGGGTTCCTTCCATAGGAGCTGGCAGTGTTCCGTAGGGTCCTCTAGGGTTGAGTAAGTGCCCGCAGGAGTCTGTAGGAATCCGTGGGATTCTGTAAGGTTCTGGAGGGTTCTGCAGGGTTCCGTAGGGGCCCGTAGAGTTCCGTAGTGGCTGGTAAAGTTCCCTAGGGCCCTGTACCGTTCCGTAACTGCCTGCAAGGGTCTTTAGGCTTCCGTAGGGGCTGGTAGGGTTCCATAAAGTTCCGTGGGTTCCTGCAGAGTTCTGCAAGTGCCCGCTAGGGCCTGTAGGGGCCCACAGTGTTTCTGCCAGGTTCCGTAGAGTTCCGTAGGGGCCATATTTTTCTGTAGTGGCTGGTAGTATTCTGTAGGGGTCTGTAGGTTTCCGTAGGCGGCTACAGTGTTCTGTAGGAGCCCATAGGGTTTTAGTGAGGTTCCGTTGTGTTGCTAAGGGTCTTGTAGAGTGCTGTCGGGTCCTGGAGTATTCTGTAGGGTTCCAGAGGGCCTCATAGGGTTCCATCGAAATCTATAGGGTTCCCTAGGGGCCCGTAGAGTCCCGTAGATTTCCGTAGGGACCTGTAGCTTTGTGTAAGTGCTCGCAGGGGTTGGTAGGAGCTTGTAGGGTTCCATAAGTTTCCAGAGGGTTGTGTAGGGTTCCGTAGGGGCCTGTGGTGTTCCCTAGGGGCCTGTAGAGTCTCGTACAGTTCCGTAGGGTCCTGTAGGTTTCCATAAGTGCCCGCAGAGGTCTGAAGGGGCCCGTACTGTTCCGTAAGGATCCATAGGGTTCCGTAGAGCTTCGTAGGTTCCCTAGAGGCCTGTGGAGTACCGCAGGAGCCAGTAGTGTTCTGTAGGGGCCCGTAGGGTTCCTTCCATAGGGGCTGGCAGTGTTCCGTAGGGTCCTCTAGGGTTGTTTAAGTGCCCGCAGAAGTCTGTAGGAGTCTGTGGGATTCTGTAAGGTTCCGGAGGGTTCTGCAGGGTTCCGTAGGGGCCCGTAGAGTTCCGTAGTGGCTGGTAAAGTTCCGTAGGGCCCTGTGGGGTTCTGTATGGACCTGTAGGGTTCCGTAGGGGCCTGCAGTGTTCTGTAAGTGCCCGTAGGTGTCTGTAGGGTTCCGTAGGCACCTGCAGTATTCTGTAGGAGCCCATAGGGTTTTAGTGAGGTTCCGTTGTGTTGCTAAGGGTCTTGTAGAGTGCTGTCGGGTCCTGGAGTATTCTGTAGGGTTCCAGAGGGGCTGGTAGGGTTCCGTCGAAATCTGAAGGGTTTCCTAGGGGCCCGTAGAGTCCCATAGATTTCCGTAGGGGCCTGTAGGGTTGTGTAAGTGCCCGCAGGGGTTGGTAGGAGCTTGTAGGGTGCCATATGTTTCCGGAGGGTTGTGTAGGGTTCCGTAGGGGCCTGTGGTGTTCCCTAGGGGCCTGTAGAGTCTCGTACAGTTTGGGTAGGGTCCTGTAGGTTTCCATAAGCGCCCGCAGAGGTCTGAAGGGGCCCGTACTGTTCCGTAAGGATCCATAGGGTTCCGTAGAGCTTCGTAGGTTCCCTAGAGGCCTGTGGAGTACCGTAGGAGCCAGTAGTGTTCCGTAGGGTCCTCTAGGGTTGAGTAAGTGCCCGCAGGAGTCTGTAGGAATCCGTGCGATTCTGTAAGGTTCTGGAGGGTTCTGCAGGGTTCCGTAGGGGCCCGTAGAGTTCCGTAGTGGCTGGTAAAGTTCCCTAGGGCCCTGTACCGTTCCGTAACTGCCTGCAAGGGTCTTTAGGCTTCCGTAGGGGCTGGTAGGGTTCCATAAAGTTCCGTGGGTTCCTGCAGAGTTCTGCAAGTGCCCGCAAGGGCCTGTAGGGGCGCACAGTGTTTCTGCCAGGTTCCGTAGAGTTCCGTAGGGGCCATATTTTTCTGTAGTGGCTGGTAGTATTCTGTAGGGGTCTGTAGGTTTCCGTAGGCGGCTACAGTGTTCTGTAGGAGCCCATAGGGTTTTAGTGAGGTTCCGTTGTGTTGCTAAGGGTCTTGTAGAGTGCTGTCGGGTCCTGGAGTATTCTGTAGGGTTCCAGAGGGGCTCGTAGGGTTCCGTCGAAATCTGTAGGGTTCCCTAGGGGCCCATAGAGTCCCGTAGATTGCCGTAGGGACCTGTAGGGTTGTGTAAGTGCTCGCAGGGGTTGGTAGGAGCTTGTAGGGTTCCATAAGTTTCCAGAGGGTTGTGTAGGGTTCCGTAGGGGCCTGTGGTGTTCCCTAGGGGCCTGTAGAGTCTCATACGGTTCCGTAGGGGCCTGTGGTGTTCCCTAGGGGCCTGTAGAGTCTCGTACAGTTCCGTAGGGTCCTGTAGGTTTCCATAAGCGCCCGCAGAGGTCTGAAGGGGCCCGTACTGTTCCGTAAGGATCCATAGGGCTCCGTAGAGCTTCGTAGGTTCCCTAGAGGCCTCTGGAGTACCGCAGGAGCCAGTAGTGTTCTGTAGGGGCCCGTAGGGTTCCTTCCATAGGAGCTGGCAGTGTTCCGTAGGGTCCTCTAGGGTTGAGTAAGTGCCCGCAGGAGTCTGTAGGAATCCGTGGGATTCTGTAAGGTTCTGGAGGGTTCTGCAGGGTTCCGTAGGGGCCCGTAGAGTTCCGTAGTGGCTGGTAAAGTTCCCTAGGGCCCTGTACCGTTCCGTAACTGCCTGCAAGGGTCTTTAGGCTTCCGTAGGGGCTGGTAGGGTTCCATAAAGTTCCGTGGGTTCCTGCAGAGTTCTGCAAGTGCCCGCTAGGGCCTGTAGGGGCCCACAGTGTTTCTGCCAGGTTCCGTAGAGTTCCGTAGGGGCCATATTTTTCTGTAGTGGCTGGTAGTATTCTGTAGGGGTCTGTAGGTTTCCGTAGGCACCTACAGTGTTCTGTAGGAGCCCATAGGGTTTTAGTGAGGTTCGTTGTGTTGCTAAGGGTCTTGTAGAGTGCTGTCGGGTCCTGGAGTATTCTGTAGGGTTCCAGAGGGCCTCATAGGGTTCCATCGAAATCTATAGGGTTCCCTAGGGGCCCGTGGAGTCCCGTAGATTTCCGTAGGGACCTGTAGCTTTGTGTAAGTGCTCGCAGGGGTTGGTAGGAGCTTGTAGGGTTCCATAAGTTTCCAGAGGGTTGTGTAGGGTTCCGTAGGGGCCTGTGGTGTTCCCTAGGGGCCTGTAGAGTCTCATACGGTTCCGTAGGGGCCTGTGGTGTTCCCTAGGGGCCTGTAGAGTCTCGTACAGTTCCGTAGGGTCCTGTAGGTTTCCATAAGTGCCCGCAGAGGTCTGAAGGGGCCCGTACTGTTCCGTAAGGATCCATAGGGCTCCGTAGAGCTTCGTAGGTTCCCTAGAGGCCTCTGGAGTACCGCAGGAGCCAGTAGTGTTCTGTAGGGGCCCGTAGGGTTCCTTCCATAGGGGCTGGCAGTGTTCCGTAGGGTCCTCTAGGGTTGTTTAAGTGCCCGCAGAAGTCTGTAGGAGTCTGTGGGATTCTGTAAGGTTCCGGAGGGTTCTGCAGGGTTCCGTAGGGGCCCGTAGAGTTCCGTAGTGGCTGGTAAAGTTCCGTAGGGCCCTGTGGGGTTCTGTATGGACCTGTAGGGTTCCGTAGGGGCCTGCAGTGTTCTGTAAGTGCCCGTAGGTGTCTGTAGGGTTCCGTAGGCACCTGCAGTATTCTGTAGGAGCCCATAGGGTTTTAGTGAGGTTCCGTTGTGTTGCTAAGGGTCTTGTAGAGTGCTGTCGGGTCCTGGAGTATTCTGTAGGGTTCCAGAGGGGCTCGTAGGGTTCCGTCGAAATCTGTAGGGTTCCCTAGGGGCCCATAGAGTCCCGTAGATTGCCGTAGGGACCTGTAGGGTTGTGTAAGTGCTCGCAGGGGTTGGTAGGAGCTTGTAGGGTTCCATAAGTTTCCAGAGGGTTGTGTAGCGTTCCGTAGGGGCCTGTGGTGTTCCCTAAGGGCCTGTAGAGTCTCGTACGGTTCTGTAGGGGCCTGTGGTGTTCCCTAGGGGCCTGTAGAGTCTCGTACAGTTCCGTAGGGTCCTGTAGGTTTCCATAAGCGCCCGCAGAGGTCTGAAGGGGCCCGTACTGTTCCGTAAGGATCCATAGGGCTCCGTAGAGCTTCGTAGGTTCCCTAGAGGCCTGTGGAGTACCGCAGGAGCCAGTAGTGTTCTGTAGGAGCCCGTAGGGTTCCTTCCATAGGAGCTGGCAGTGTTCCGTAGGGTCCTCTAGGGTTGAGTAAGTGCCCGCAGGAGTCTGTAGGAATCTGTGGGATTCTGTAAGGTTCTGGAGGGTTCTGCAGGGTTCCGTAGGGGCCCGTAGAGTTCCGTAGTGGCTGGTAAAGTTCCCTAGGGCCCTGTACCGTTCCGTAACTGCCTGCAAGGGTCTTTAGGCTTCCGTAGGGGCTGGTAGGGTTCCATAAAGTTCCATGGGTTCCTGCAGAGTTCTGCAAGTGCCCGCAAGGGCCTCTAGGGGCGCACAGTGTTTCTGCCAGGTTCCGTAGAGTTCCGTAGGGGCCATATTTTTCTGTAGTGGCTGGTAGTATTCTGTAGGGGTCTGTAGGTTTCCGTAGGCACCTACAGTGTTCTGTAGGAGCCCATAGGGTTTTAGTGAGGTTCCGTTGTGTTGCTAAGGGTCTTGTAGAGTGCTGTCGGGTCCTGGAGTATTCTGTAGGGTTCCAGAGGGCCTCATAGGGTTCCATCGAAATCTATAGGGTTCCCTAGGGGCCCGTGGAGTCCCGTAGATTTCCGTAGGGACCTGTAGCTTTGTGTAAGTGCTCGCAGGGGTTGGTAGGAGCTTGTAGGGTTCCATAAGTTTCCAGAGGGTTGTGTAGGGTTCCGTAGGGGCCTGTGGTGTTCCCTAGGGGCCTGTAGAGTCTCATACGGTTCCGTAGGGGCCTGTGGTGTTCCCTAGGGGCCTGTAGAGTCTCGTACAGTTCCGTAGGGTCCTGTAGGTTTCCATAAGTGCCCGCAGAGGTCTGAAGGGGCCCGTACTGTTCCGTAAGGATCCATAGGGTTCCGTAGAGCTTCGTAGGTTCCCTAGAGGCCTGTGGAGTACCGCAGGAGCCAGTAGTGTTCTGTAGGGGCCCGTAGGGTTCCTTCCATAGGGGCTGGCAGTGTTCCGTAGGGTCCTCTAGGGTTGTTTAAGTGCCCGCAGAAGTCTGTAGGAGTCTGTGGGATTCTGTAAGGTTCCGGAGGGTTCTGCAGGGTTCCGTAGGGGCCCGTAGAGTTCCGTAGTGGCTGGTAAAGTTCCGTAGGGCCCTGTGGGGTTCTGTATGGACCTGTAGGGTTCCGTAGGGGCCTGCAGTGTTCTGTAAGTGCCCGTAGGTGTCTGTAGGGTTCCGTAGGCACCTGCAGTATTCTGTAGGAGCCCATAGGGATTTAGTGAGGTTCCGTTGTGTTGCTAAGGGTCTTGTAGAGTGCTGTCGGGTCCTGGAGTATTCTGTAGGGTTCCAGAGGGGCTGGTAGGGTTCCGTCGAAATCTGAAGGGTTCCCTAGGGGCCCGTAGAGTCCCATAGATTTCCGTAGGGGCCTGTAGGGTTGTGTAAGTGCCCGCAGGGGTTGGTAGGAGCTTGTAGGGTGCCATATGTTTCCGGAGGGTTGTGTAGGGTTCCGTAGGGGCCTGTGGTGTTCCCTAGGGGCCTGTAGAGTCTCGTACAGTTTCGGTAGGGTCCTGTAGGTTTCCATAAGCGCCCGCAGAGGTCTGAAGGGGCCCGTACTGTTCCGTAAGGATCCATAGGGTTCCGTAGAGCTTCGTAGGTTCCCTAGAGGCCTGTGGAGTACCGTAGGAGCCAGTAGTGTTCCGTAGGGTCCTCTAGGGTTGAGTAAGTGCCCGCAGGAGTCTGTAGGAATCCGTGCGATTCTGTAAGGTTCTGGAGGGTTCTGCAGGGTTCCGTAGGGGCCCGTAGAGTTCCGTAGTGGCTGGTAAAGGTCCCTAGGGCCCTGTACCGTTCCGTAACTGCCTGCAAGGGTCTTTAGGCTTCCGTAGGGGCTGGTAGGGTTCCATAAAGTTCCGTGGGTTCCTGCAGAGTTCTGCAAGTGCCCGCAAGGGCCTGTAGGGGCGCACAGTGTTTCTGCCAGCTTCCGTAGAGTTCCGTAGGGGCCATATTTTTCTGTAGTGGCTGGTAGTATTCTGTAGGGGTCTGTAGGTTTCCGTAGGCGCCTACAGTGTTCTGTAGGAGCCCATAGGGTTTTAGTGAGGTTCCGTTGTGTCGCTAAGGGTCTTGTAGAGTGCTGTCGGGTCCTGGAGTATTCTGTAGGGTTCCAGAGGGGCTCGTAGGGTTCCATCGAAATCTATAGGGTTCCCTAGGGGCCCATAGAGTCCCGTAGATTTCCGTAGGGACCTGTAGGGTTGTGTAAGTGCCCGCAGAAGTCTGTAGGAGTCTGTGGGATTCTGTAAGGTTCCGGAGGGTTCTGCAGGGTTCCGTAGGGGCCCGTAGAGTTCCGTAGTGGCTGGTAAAGTTCCGTAGGGCCCTGTGGGGTTCTGTATGGACCTGTAGGGTTCCGTAGGGGCCTGCAGGGTTCCGTAAGTGCCCGCAGGTGTTTGTAGGGTTCCGTAGGGATCTGTAGGGTTCCGTAGGCACCTGCAGTGTTCTGTAGGAGCCCATAGGGTTTTAGTGAGGTTCCGTTGTGTTGCTAAGGGTCTTGTAGAGTGCTGTCGGGTCCTGGAGTATTCTGTAGGGTTCCAGAGGGCCTCATAGGGTTCCATCGAAATCTATAGGGTTCCCTAGGGGCCCATAGAGTCCCGTAGATTTCCGTAGGGACCTGTAGGGTTGTGTAAGTGCTCGCAGGGGTTGGTAGGAGCTTGTAGGGTTCCATAAGTTTCCAGAGAGTTGTGTAGGGTTCCCTAGGGGCCTGTAGAGTCTCATACGGTTCCGTAGGGGCCTGTGGTGTTCCCTAGGGGCCTGTAGAGTCTCGTACAGTTCCGTAGGGTCCTGTAGGTTTCCATAAGTGCCCGCAGAGGTCTGAAGGGGCCCGTACTGTTCCGTAAGGATCCATAGGGCTCCGTAGAGCTTCGTAGGTTCCCTAGAGGCCTCTGGAGTACCGCAGGAGCCAGTAGTGTTCTGTAGGGGCCCGTAGGGTTCCTTCCATAGGGGCTGGCAGTGTTCCGTAGGGTCCTCTAGGGTTGTTTAAGTGCCCGCAGAAGTCTGTAGGAGTCTGTGGGATTCTGTAAGGTTCCGGAGGGTTCTGCAGGGTTCCGTAGGGGCCCGTAGAGTTCCGTAGTGGCTGGTAAAGTTCCGTAGGGCCCTGTGGGGTTCTGTATGGACCTGTAGGGTTCCGTAGGGGCCTGCAGTGTTCTGTAAGTGCCCGTAGGTGTCTGTAGGGTTCCGTAGGCACCTGCAGTATTCTGTAGGAGCCCATAGGGTTTTAGTGAGGTTCCGTTGTGTTGCTAAGGGTCTTGTAGAGTGCTGTCGGGTCCTGGAGTATTCTGTAGGGTTCCAGAGGGGCTGGTAGGGTTCCGTCGAAATCTGAAGGGTTCCCTAGGGGCCCGTAGAGTCCCATAGATTTCCGTAGGGGCCTGTAGGGTTGTGTAAGTGCCCGCAGGGGTTGGTAGGAGCTTGTAGGGTGCCATATGTTTCCGGAGGGTTGTGTAGGGTTCCGTAGGGGCCTGTGGTGTTCCCTAGGGGCCTGTAGAGTCTCGTACAGTTTCGGTAGGGTCCTGTAGGTTTCCATAAGCGCCCGCAGAGGTCTGAAGGGGCCCGTACTGTTCCGTAAGGATCCATAGGGTTCCGTAGAGCTTCGTAGGTTCCCTAGAGGCCTGTGGAGTACCGTAGGAGCCAGTAGTGTTCCGTAGGGTCCTCTAGGGTTGAGTAAGTGCCCGCAGGAGTCTGTAGGAATCCGTGCGATTCTGTAAGGTTCTGGAGGGTTCTGCAGGGTTCCGTAGGGGCCCGTAGAGTTCCGTAGTGGCTGGTAAAGGTCCCTAGGGCCCTGTACCGTTCCGTAACTGCCTGCAAGGGTCTTTAGGCTTCCGTAGGGGCTGGTAGGGTTCCATAAAGTTCCGTGGGTTCCTGCAGAGTTCTGCAAGTGCCCGCAAGGGCCTGTAGGGGCGCACAGTGTTTCTGCCAGCTTCCGTAGAGTTCCGTAGGGGCCATATTTTTCTGTAGTGGCTGGTAGTATTCTGTAGGGGTCTGTAGGTTTCCGTAGGCGCCTACAGTGTTCTGTAGGAGCCCATAGGGTTTTAGTGAGGTTCCGTTGTGTCGCTAAGGGTCTTGTAGAGTGCTGTCGGGTCCTGGAGTATTCTGTAGGGTTCCAGAGGGGCTCGTAGGGTTCCATCGAAATCTATAGGGTTCCCTAGGGGCCCATAGAGTCCCGTAGATTTCCGTAGGGACCTGTAGGGTTGTGTAAGTGCCCGCAGAAGTCTGTAGGAGTCTGTGGGATTCTGTAAGGTTCCGGAGGGTTCTGCAGGGTTCCGTAGGGGCCCGTAGAGTTCCGTAGTGGCTGGTAAAGTTCCGTAGGGCCCTGTGGGGTTCTGTATGGACCTGTAGGGTTCCGTAGGGGCCTGCAGGGTTCCGTAAGTGCCCGCAGGTGTTTGTAGGGTTCCGTAGGGATCTGTAGGGTTCTGTAGGCACCTGCAGTGTTCTGTAGGAGCCCATAGGGTTTTAGTGAGGTTCCGTTGTGTTGCTAAGGGTCTTGTAGAGTGCTGTCGGGTCCTGGAGTATTCTGTAGGGTTCCAGAGGGCCTCATAGGGTTCCATCGAAATCTATAGGGTTCCCTAGGGGCCCATAGAGTCCCGTAGATTTCCGTAGGGACCTGTAGGGTTGTGTAAGTGCTCGCAGGGGTTGGTAGGAGCTTGTAGGGTTCCATAAGTTTCCAGAGAGTTGTGTAGGGTTCCGTAGGGGCCTGTGGTGTTCCCTAGGGGCCTGTAGAGTCTCATACGGTTCCGTAGGGGCCTGTGGTGTTCCCTAGGGGCCTGTAGAGTCTCGTACAGTTCCGTAGGGTCCTGTAGGTTTCCATAAGTGCCCGCAGAGGTCTGAAGGGGCCCGTACTGTTCCGTAAGGATCCATAGGGCTCCGTAGAGCTTCGTAGGTTCCCTAGAGGCCTGTGGAGTACCGCAGGAGCCAGTAGTGTTCTGTAGGGGCCCGTAGGGTTCCTTCCATAGGGGCTGGCAGTGTTCCGTAGGGTCCTCTAGGGTTGTTTAAGTGCCCGCAGAAGTCTGTAGGAGTCTGTGGGATTCTGTAAGGTTCCGGAGGGTTCTGCAGGGTTCCGTAGGGGCCCGTAGAGTTCCGTAGTGGCTGGTAAAGTTCCGTAGGGCCCTGTGGGGTTCTGTATGGACCTGTAGGGTTCCGTAGGGGCCTGCAGTGTTCTGTAAGTGCCCGTAGGTGTCTGTAGGGTTCCGTAGGCACCTGCAGTATTCTGTAGGAGCCCATAGGGTTTTAGTGAGGTTCCGTTGTGTTGCTAAGGGTCTTGTAGAGTGCTGTCGGGTCCTGGAGTATTCTGTAGGGTTCCAGAGGGGCTGGTAGGGTTCCGTCGAAATCTGAAGGGTTCCCTAGGGGCCCGTAGAGTCCCATAGATTTCCGTAGGGGCCTGTAGGGTTGTGTAAGTGCCCGCAGGGGTTGGTAGGAGCTTGTAGGGTGCCATATGTTTCCGGAGGGTTGTGTAGGGTTCCGTAGGGGCCTGTGGTGTTCCCTAGGGGCCTGTAGAGTCTCGTACAGTTTCGGTAGGGTCCTGTAGGTTTCCATAAGCGCCCGCAGAGGTCTGAAGGGGCCCGTACTGTTCCGTAAGGATCCATAGGGTTCCGTAGAGCTTCGTAGGTTCCCTAGAGGCCTGTGGAGTACCGTAGGAGCCAGTAGTGTTCCGTAGGGTCCTCTAGGGTTGAGTAAGTGCCCGCAGGAGTCTGTAGGAATCCGTGGGATTCTGTAAGGTTCTGGAGGGTTCTGCAGGGTTCCGTAGGGGCCCGTAGAGTTCCGTAGTGGCTGGTAAAGGTCCCTAGGGCCCTGTACCGTTCCGTAACTGCCTGCAAGGGTCTTTAGGCTTCCGTAGGGGCTGGTAGGGTTCCATAAAGTTCCGTGGGTTCCTGCAGAGTTCTGCAAGTGCCCGCAAGGGCCTGTAGGGGCGCACAGTGTTTCTGCCAGCTTCCGTAGAGTTCCGTAGGGGCCATATTTTTCTGTAGTGGCTGGTAGTATTCTGTAGGGGTCTGTAGGTTTCCGTAGGCGCCTACAGTGTTCTGTAGGAGCCCATAGGGTTTTAGTGAGGTTCCGTTGTGTTGCTAAGGGTCTTGTAGAGTGCTGTCGGGTCCTGGAGTATTCTGTAGGGTTCCAGAGGGGCTCGTAGGGTTCCATCGAAATCTATAGGGTTCCCTAGGGGCCCATAGAGTCCCGTAGATTTCCGTAGGGACCTGTAGGGTTGTGTAAGTGCCCGCAGAAGTCTGTAGGAGTCTGTGGGATTCTGTAAGGTTCCGGAGGGTTCTGCAGGGTTCCGTAGGGGCCCGTAGAGTTCCGTAGTGGCTGGTAAAGTTCCGTAGGGCCCTGTGGGGTTCTGTATGGACCTGTAGGGTTCCGTAGGGGCCTGCAGGGTTCCGTAAGTGCCCGCAGGTGTTTGTAGGGTTCCGTAGGGATCTGTAGGGTTCTGTAGGCACCTGCAGTGTTCTGTAGGAGCCCATAGGGTTTTAGTGAGGTTCCGTTGTGTTGCTAAGGGTCTTGTAGAGTGCTGTCGGGTCCTGGAGTATTCTGTAGGGTTCCAGAGGGCCTCATAGGGTTCCATCGAAATCTATAGGGTTCCCTAGGGGCCCATAGAGTCCCGTAGATTTCCGTAGGGACCTGTAGGGTTGTGTAAGTGCTCGCAGGGGTTGGTAGGAGCTTGTAGGGTTCCATAAGTTTCCAGAGAGTTGTGTAGGGTTCCGTAGGGGCCTGTGGTGTTCCCTAGGGGCCTGTAGAGTCTCATACGGTTCCGTAGGGGCCTGTGGTGTTCCCTAGGGGCCTGTAGAGTCTCGTACAGTTCTGTAGGGTCCTATAGGTTTCCATAAGTGCCCGCAGAGGTCTGAAGGGGCCCGTACTGTTCCGTAAGGATCCATAGGGCTCCGTAGAGCTTCGTAGGTTCCCTAGAGGCCTGTGGAGTACCGCAGGAGCCAGTAGTGTTCTGTAGGGGCCCGTAGGGTTCCTTCCATAGGGGCTGGCAGTGTTCCGTAGGGTCCTCTAGGGTTGTTTAAGTGCCCGCAGAAGTCTGTAGGAGTCTGTGGGATTCTGTAAGGTTCCGGAGGGTTCTGCAGGGTTCCGTAGGGGCCCGTAGAGTTCCGTAGTGGCTGGTAAAGTTCCGTAGGGCCCTGTGGGGTTCTGTATGGACCTGTAGGGTTCCGTAGGGGCCTGCAGTGTTCTGTAAGTGCCCGTAGGTGTCTGTAGGGTTCCGTAGGCACCTGCAGTATTCTGTAGGAGCCCATAGGGTTTTAGTGAGGTTCCGTTGTGTTGCTAAGGGTCTTGTAGAGTGCTGTCGGGTCCTGGAGTATTCTGTAGGGTTCCAGAGGGGCTGGTAGGGTTCCGTCGAAATCTGAAGGGTTCCCTAGGGGCCCGTAGAGTCCCATAGATTTCCGTAGGGGCCTGTAGGGTTGTGTAAGTGCCCGCAGGGGTTGGTAGGAGCTTGTAGGGTGCCATATGTTTCCGGAGGGTTGTGTAGGGTTCCGTAGGGGCCTGTGGTGTTCCCTAGGGGCCTGTAGAGTCTCGTACAGTTTCGGTAGGGTCCTGTAGGTTTCCATAAGCGCCCGCAGAGGTCTGAAGGGGCCCGTACTGTTCCGTAAGGATCCATAGGGTTCCGTAGAGCTTCGTAGGTTCCCTAGAGGCCTGTGGAGTACCGTAGGAGCCAGTAGTGTTCCGTAGGGTCCTCTAGGGTTGAGTAAGTGCCCGCAGGAGTCTGTAGGAATCCGTGCGATTCTGTAAGGTTCTGGAGGGTTCTGCAGGGTTCCGTAGGGGCCCGTAGAGTTCCGTAGTGGCTGGTAAAGGTCCCTAGGGCCCTGTACCGTTCCGTAACTGCCTGCAAGGGTCTTTAGGCTTCCGTAGGGGCTGGTAGGGTTCCATAAAGTTCCGTGGGTTCCTGCAGAGTTCTGCAAGTGCCCGCAAGGGCCTGTAGGGGCGCACAGTGTTTCTGCCAGGTTCCGTAGAGTTCCGTAGGGGCCATATTTTTCTGTAGTGGCTGGTAGTATTCTGTAGGGGTCTGTAGGTTTCCGTAGGCGCCTACAGTGTTCTGTAGGAGCCCATAGGGTTTTAGTGAGGTTCCGTTGTGTTGCTAAGGGTCTTGTAGAGTGCTGTCGGGTCCTGGAGTATTCTGTAGGGTTCCAGAGGGGCTCGTAGGGTTCCATCGAAATCTATAGGGTTCCCTAGGGGCCCATAGAGTCCCGTAGATTTCCGTAGGGACCTGTAGGGTTGTGTAAGTGCCCGCAGAAGTCTGTAGGAGTCTGTGGGATTCTGTAAGGTTCCGGAGGGTTCTGCAGGGTTCCGTAGGGGCCCGTAGAGTTCCGTAGTGGCTGGTAAAGTTCCGTAGGGCCCTGTGGGGTTCTGTATGGACCTGTAGGGTTCCGTAGGGGCCTGCAGGGTTCCGTAAGTGCCCGCAGGTGTTTGTAGGGTTCCGTAGGGATCTGTAGGGTTCTGTAGGCACCTGCAGTGTTCTGTAGGAGCCCATAGGGTTTTAGTGAGGTTCCGTTGTGTTGCTAAGGGTCTTGTAGAGTGCTGTCGGGTCCTGGAGTATTCTGTAGGGTTCCAGAGGGCCTCATAGGGTTCCATCGAAATCTATAGGGTTCCCTAGGGGCCCATAGAGTCCCGTAGATTTCCGTAGGGACCTGTAGGGTTGTGTAAGTGCTCGCAGGGGTTGGTAGGAGCTTGTAGGGTTCCATAAGTTTCCAGAGAGTTGTGTAGGGTTCCGTAGGGGCCTGTGGTGTTCCCTAGGGGCCTGTAGAGTCTCATACGGTTCCGTAGGGGCCTGTGGTGTTCCCTAGGGGCCTGTAGAGTCTCGTACAGTTCCGTAGGGTCCTATAGGTTTCCATAAGTGCCCGCAGAGGTCTGAAGGGGCCCGTACTGTTCCGTAAGGATCCATAGGGCTCCGTAGAGCTTCGTAGGTTCCCTAGAGGCCTGTGGAGTACCGCAGGAGCCAGTAGTGTTCTGTAGGGGCCCGTAGGGTTCCTTCCATAGGGGCTGGCAGTGTTCCGTAGGGTCCTCTAGGGTTGTTTAAGTGCCCGCAGAAGTCTGTAGGAGTCTGTGGGATTCTGTAAGGTTCCGGAGGGTTCTGCAGGGTTCCGTAGGGGCCCGTAGAGTTCCGTAGTGGCTGGTAAAGTTCCGTAGGGCCCTGTGGGGTTCTGTATGGACCTGTAGGGTTCCGTAGGGGCCTGCAGTGTTCTGTAAGTGCCCGTAGGTGTCTGTAGGGTTCCGTAGGCACCTGCAGTATTCTGTAGGAGCCCATAGGGTTTTAGTGAGGTTCCGTTGTGTTGCTAAGGGTCTTGTAGAGTGCTGTCGGGTCCTGGAGTATTCTGTAGGGTTCCAGAGGGGCTGGTAGGGTTCCGTCGAAATCTGAAGGGTTCCCTAGGGGCCCGTAGAGTCCCATAGATTTCCGTAGGGGCCTGTAGGGTTGTGTAAGTGCCCGCAGGGGTTGGTAGGAGCTTGTAGGGTGCCATATGTTTCCGGAGGGTTGTGTAGGGTTCCGTAGGGGCCTGTGGTGTTCCCTAGGGGCCTGTAGAGTCTCGTACAGTTTCGGTAGGGTCCTGTAGGTTTCCATAAGCGCCCGCAGAGGTCTGAAGGGGCCCGTACTGTTCCGTAAGGATCCATAGGGTTCCGTAGAGCTTCGTAGGTTCCCTAGAGGCCTGTGGAGTACCGTAGGAGCCAGTAGTGTTCCGTAGGGTCCTCTAGGGTTGAGTAAGTGCCCGCAGGAGTCTGTAGGAATCCGTGGGATTCTGTAAGGTTCTGGAGGGTTCTGCAGGGTTCCGTAGGGGCCCGTAGAGTTCCGTAGTGGCTGGTAAAGTTCCCTAGGGCCCTGTACCGTTCCGTAACTGCCTGCAAGGGTCTTTAGGCTTCCGTAGGGGCTGGTAGGGTTCCATAAAGTTCCGTGGGTTCCTGCAGAGTTCTGCAAGTGCCCGCAAGGGCCTGTAGGGGCGCACAGTGTTTCTGCCAGGTTCCGTAGAGTTCCGTAGGGGCCATATTTTTCTGTAGTGGCTGGTAGTATTCTGTAGGGGTCTGTAGGTTTCCGTAGGCGCCTACAGTGTTCTGTAGGAGCCCATAGGGTTTTAGTGAGGTTCCGTTGTGTCGCTAAGGGTCTTGTAGAGTGCTGTCGGGTCCTGGAGTATTCTGTAGGGTTCCAGAGGGGCTCGTAGGGTTCCATCGAAATCTATAGGGTTCCCTAGGGGCCCATAGAGTCCCGTAGATTTCCGTAGGGACCTGTAGGGTTGTGTAAGTGCCCGCAGAAGTCTGTAGGAGTCTGTGGGATTCTGTAAGGTTCCGGAGGGTTCTGCAGGGTTCCGTAGGGGCCCGTAGAGTTCCGTAGTGGCTGGTAAAGTTCCGTAGGGCCCTGTGGGGTTCTGTATGGACCTGTAGGGTTCCGTAGGGGCCTGCAGGGTTCCGTAAGTGCCCGCAGGTGTTTGTAGGGTTCCGTAGGGATCTGTAGGGTTCCGTAGGCACCTGCAGTGTTCTGTAGGAGCCCATAGGGTTTTAGTGAGGTTCCGTTGTGTTGCTAAGGGTCTTGTAGAGTGCTGTCGGGTCCTGGAGTATTCTGTAGGGTTCCAGAGGGCCTCATAGGGTTCCATCGAAATCTATAGGGTTCCCTAGGGGCCCATAGAGTCCCGTAGATTTCCGTAGGGACCTGTAGGGTTGTGTAAGTGCTCGCAGGGGTTGGTAGGAGCTTGTAGGGTTCCATAAGTTTCCAGAGAGTTGTGTAGGGTTCCGTAGGGGCCTGTGGTGTTCCCTAGGGGCCTGTAGAGTCTCATACGGTTCCGTAGGGGCCTGTGGTGTTCCCTAGGGGCCTGTAGAGTCTCGTACAGTTCCGTAGGGTCCTGTAGGTTTCCATAAGTGCCCGCAGAGGTCTGAAGGGGCCCGTACTGTTCCGTAAGGATCCATAGGGCTCCGTAGAGCTTCGTAGGTTCCCTAGAGGCCTGTGGAGTACCGCAGGAGCCAGTAGTGTTCTGTAGGGGCCCGTAGGGTTCCTTCCATAGGGGCTGGCAGTGTTCCGTAGGGTCCTCTAGGGTTGTTTAAGTGCCCGCAGAAGTCTGTAGGAGTCTGTGGGATTCTGTAAGGTTCCGGAGGGTTCTGCAGGGTTCCGTAGGGGCCCGTAGAGTTCCGTAGTGGCTGGTAAAGTTCCGTAGGGCCCTGTGGGGTTCTGTATGGACCTGTAGGGTTCCGTAGGGGCCTGCAGTGTTCTGTAAGTGCCCGTAGGTGTCTGTAGGGTTCCGTAGGCACCTGCAGTATTCTGTAGGAGCCCATAGGGTTTTAGTGAGGTTCCGTTGTGTTGCTAAGGGTCTTGTAGAGTGCTGTCGGGTCCTGGAGTATTCTGTAGGGTTCCAGAGGGGCTGGTAGGGTTCCGTCGAAATCTGAAGGGTTCCCTAGGGGCCCGTAGAGTCCCATAGATTTCCGTAGGGGCCTGTAGGGTTGTGTAAGTGCCCGCAGGGGTTGGTAGGAGCTTGTAGGGTGCCATATGTTTCCGGAGGGTTGTGTAGGGTTCCGTAGGGGCCTGTGGTGTTCCCTAGGGGCCTGTAGAGTCTCGTACAGTTTCGGTAGGGTCCTGTAGGTTTCCATAAGCGCCCGCAGAGGTCTGAAGGGGCCCGTACTGTTCCGTAAGGATCCATAGGGTTCCGTAGAGCTTCGTAGGTTCCCTAGAGGCCTGTGGAGTACCGTAGGAGCCAGTAGTGTTCCGTAGGGTCCTCTAGGGTTGAGTAAGTGCCCGCAGGAGTCTGTAGGAATCCGTGGGATTCTGTAAGGTTCTGGAGGGTTCTGCAGGGTTCCGTAGGGGCCCGTAGAGTTCCGTAGTGGCTGGTAAAGGTCCCTAGGGCCCTGTACCGTTCCGTAACTGCCTGCAAGGGTCTTTAGGCTTCCGTAGGGGCTGGTAGGGTTCCATAAAGTTCCGTGGGTTCCTGCAGAGTTCTGCAAGTGCCCGCAAGGGCCTGTAGGGGCGCACAGTGTTTCTGCCAGCTTCCGTAGAGTTCCGTAGGGGCCATATTTTTCTGTAGTGGCTGGTAGTATTCTGTAGGGGTCTGTAGGTTTCCGTAGGCGCCTACAGTGTTCTGTAGGAGCCCATAGGGTTTTAGTGAGGTTCCGTTGTGTTGCTAAGGGTCTTGTAGAGTGCTGTCGGGTCCTGGAGTATTCTGTAGGGTTCCAGAGGGGCTCGTAGGGTTCCATCGAAATCTATAGGGTTCCCTAGGGGCCCATAGAGTCCCGTAGATTTCCGTAGGGACCTGTAGGGTTGTGTAAGTGCCCGCAGAAGTCTGTAGGAGTCTGTGGGATTCTGTAAGGTTCCGGAGGGTTCTGCAGGGTTCCGTAGGGGCCCGTAGAGTTCCGTAGTGGCTGGTAAAGTTCCGTAGGGCCCTGTGGGGTTCTGTATGGACCTGTAGGGTTCCGTAGGGGCCTGCAGGGTTCCGTAAGTGCCCGCAGGTGTTTGTAGGGTTCCGTAGGGATCTGTAGGGTTCTGTAGGCACCTGCAGTGTTCTGTAGGAGCCCATAGGGTTTTAGTGAGGTTCCGTTGTGTTGCTAAGGGTCTTGTAGAGTGCTGTCGGGTCCTGGAGTATTCTGTAGGGTTCCAGAGGGCCTCATAGGGTTCCATCGAAATCTATAGGGTTCCCTAGGGGCCCATAGAGTCCCGTAGATTTCCGTAGGGACCTGTAGGGTTGTGTAAGTGCTCGCAGGGGTTGGTAGGAGCTTGTAGGGTTCCATAAGTTTCCAGAGAGTTGTGTAGGGTTCCGTAGGGGCCTGTGGTGTTCCCTAGGGGCCTGTAGAGTCTCATACGGTTCCGTAGGGGCCTGTGGTGTTCCCTAGGGGCCTGTAGAGTCTCGTACAGTTCCGTAGGGTCCTATAGGTTTCCATAAGTGCCCGCAGAGGTCTGAAGGGGCCCGTACTGTTCCGTAAGGATCCATAGGGCTCCGTAGAGCTTCGTAGGTTCCCTAGAGGCCTGTGGAGTACCGCAGGAGCCAGTAGTGTTCTGTAGGGGCCCGTAGGGTTCCTTCCATAGGGGCTGGCAGTGTTCCGTAGGGTCCTCTAGGGTTGTTTAAGTGCCCGCAGAAGTCTGTAGGAGTCTGTGGGATTCTGTAAGGTTCCGGAGGGTTCTGCAGGGTTCCGTAGGGGCCCGTAGAGTTCCGTAGTGGCTGGTAAAGTTCCGTAGGGCCCTGTGGGGTTCTGTATGGACCTGTAGGGTTCCGTAGGGGCCTGCAGTGTTCTGTAAGTGCCCGTAGGTGTCTGTAGGGTTCCGTAGGCACCTGCAGTATTCTGTAGGAGCCCATAGGGTTTTAGTGAGGTTCCGTTGTGTTGCTAAGGGTCTTGTAGAGTGCTGTCGGGTCCTGGAGTATTCTGTAGGGTTCCAGAGGGGCTGGTAGGGTTCCGTCGAAATCTGAAGGGTTCCCTAGGGGCCCGTAGAGTCCCATAGATTTCCGTAGGGGCCTGTAGGGTTGTGTAAGTGCCCGCAGGGGTTGGTAGGAGCTTGTAGGGTGCCATATGTTTCCGGAGGGTTGTGTAGGGTTCCGTAGGGGCCTGTGGTGTTCCCTAGGGGCCTGTAGAGTCTCGTACAGTTTCGGTAGGGTCCTGTAGGTTTCCATAAGCGCCCGCAGAGGTCTGAAGGGGCCCGTACTGTTCCGTAAGGATCCATAGGGTTCCGTAGAGCTTCGTAGGTTCCCTAGAGGCCTGTGGAGTACCGTAGGAGCCAGTAGTGTTCCGTAGGGTCCTCTAGGGTTGAGTAAGTGCCCGCAGGAGTCTGTAGGAATCCGTGGGATTCTGTAAGGTTCTGGAGGGTTCTGCAGGGTTCCGTAGGGGCCCGTAGAGTTCCGTAGTGGCTGGTAAAGGTCCCTAGGGCCCTGTACCGTTCCGTAACTGCCTGCAAGGGTCTTTAGGCTTCCGTAGGGGCTGGTAGGGTTCCATAAAGTTCCGTGGGTTCCTGCAGAGTTCTGCAAGTGCCCGCAAGGGCCTGTAGGGGCGCACAGTGTTTCTGCCAGCTTCCGTAGAGTTCCGTAGGGGCCATATTTTTCTGTAGTGGCTGGTAGTATTCTGTAGGGGTCTGTAGGTTTCCGTAGGCGCCTACAGTGTTCTGTAGGAGCCCATAGGGTTTTAGTGAGGTTCCGTTGTGTTGCTAAGGGTCTTGTAGAGTGCTGTCGGGTCCTGGAGTATTCTGTAGGGTTCCAGAGGGGCTCGTAGGGTTCCATCGAAATCTATAGGGTTCCCTAGGGGCCCATAGAGTCCCGTAGATTTCCGTAGGGACCTGTAGGGTTGTGTAAGTGCCCGCAGAAGTCTGTAGGAGTCTGTGGGATTCTGTAAGGTTCCGGAGGGTTCTGCAGGGTTCCGTAGGGGCCCGTAGAGTTCCGTAGTGGCTGGTAAAGTTCCGTAGGGCCCTGTGGGGTTCTGTATGGACCTGTAGGGTTCCGTAGGGGCCTGCAGGGTTCCGTAAGTGCCCGCAGGTGTTTGTAGGGTTCCGTAGGGATCTGTAGGGTTCTGTAGGCACCTGCAGTGTTCTGTAGGAGCCCATAGGGTTTTAGTGAGGTTCCGTTGTGTTGCTAAGGGTCTTGTAGAGTGCTGTCGGGTCCTGGAGTATTCTGTAGGGTTCCAGAGGGCCTCATAGGGTTCCATCGAAATCTATAGGGTTCCCTAGGGGCCCATAGAGTCCCGTAGATTTCCGTAGGGACCTGTAGGGTTGTGTAAGTGCTCGCAGGGGTTGGTAGGAGCTTGTAGGGTTCCATAAGTTTCCAGAGAGTTGTGTAGGGTTCCGTAGGGGCCTGTGGTGTTCCCTAGGGGCCTGTAGAGTCTCATACGGTTCCGTAGGGGCCTGTGGTGTTCCCTAGGGGCCTGTAGAGTCTCGTACAGTTCCGTAGGGTCCTATAGGTTTCCATAAGTGCCCGCAGAGGTCTGAAGGGGCCCGTACTGTTCCGTAAGGATCCATAGGGCTCCGTAGAGCTTCGTAGGTTCCCTAGAGGCCTGTGGAGTACCGCAGGAGCCAGTAGTGTTCTGTAGGGGCCCGTAGGGTTCCTTCCATAGGGGCTGGCAGTGTTCCGTAGGGTCCTCTAGGGTTGTTTAAGTGCCCGCAGAAGTCTGTAGGAGTCTGTGGGATTCTGTAAGGTTCCGGAGGGTTCTGCAGGGTTCCGTAGGGGCCCGTAGAGTTCCGTAGTGGCTGGTAAAGTTCCGTAGGGCCCTGTGGGGTTCTGTATGGACCTGTAGGGTTCCGTAGGGGCCTGCAGTGTTCTGTAAGTGCCCGTAGGTGTCTGTAGGGTTCCGTAGGCACCTGCAGTATTCTGTAGGAGCCCATAGGGTTTTAGTGAGGTTCCGTTGTGTTGCTAAGGGTCTTGTAGAGTGCTGTCGGGTCCTGGAGTATTCTGTAGGGTTCCAGAGGGGCTGGTAGGGTTCCGTCGAAATCTGAAGGGTTCCCTAGGGGCCCGTAGAGTCCCATAGATTTCCGTAGGGGCCTGTAGGGTTGTGTAAGTGCCCGCAGGGGTTGGTAGGAGCTTGTAGGGTGCCATATGTTTCCGGAGGGTTGTGTAGGGTTCCGTAGGGGCCTGTGGTGTTCCCTAGGGGCCTGTAGAGTCTCGTACAGTTTCGGTAGGGTCCTGTAGGTTTCCATAAGCGCCCGCAGAGGTCTGAAGGGGCCCGTACTGTTCCGTAAGGATCCATAGGGTTCCGTAGAGCTTCGTAGGTTCCCTAGAGGCCTGTGGAGTACCGTAGGAGCCAGTAGTGTTCCGTAGGGTCCTCTAGGGTTGAGTAAGTGCCCGCAGGAGTCTGTAGGAATCCGTGGGATTCTGTAAGGTTCTGGAGGGTTCTGCAGGGTTCCGTAGGGGCCCGTAGAGTTCCGTAGTGGCTGGTAAAGTTCCCTAGGGCCCTGTACCGTTCCGTAACTGCCTGCAAGGGTCTTTAGGCTTCCGTAGGGGCTGGTAGGGTTCCATAAAGTTCCGTGGGTTCCTGCAGAGTTCTGCAAGTGCCCGCAAGGGCCTGTAGGGGCGCACAGTGTTTCTGCCAGCTTCCGTAGAGTTCCGTAGGGGCCATATTTTTCTGTAGTGGCTGGTAGTATTCTGTAGGGGTCTGTAGGTTTCCGTAGGCGCCTACAGTGTTCTGTAGGAGCCCATAGGGTTTTAGTGAGGTTCCGTTGTGTCGCTAAGGGTCTTGTAGAGTGCTGTCGGGTCCTGGAGTATTCTGTAGGGTTCCAGAGGGGCTCGTAGGGTTCCATCGAAATCTATAGGGTTCCCTAGGGGCCCATAGAGTCCCGTAGATTTCCGTAGGGACCTGTAGGGTTGTGTAAGTGCCCGCAGAAGTCTGTAGGAGTCTGTGGGATTCTGTAAGGTTCCGGAGGGTTCTGCAGGGTTCCGTAGGGGCCCGTAGAGTTCCGTAGTGGCTGGTAAAGTTCCGTAGGGCCCTGTGGGGTTCTGTATGGACCTGTAGGGTTCCGTAGGGGCCTGCAGGGTTCCGTAAGTGCCCGCAGGTGTTTGTAGGGTTCCGTAGGGATCTGTAGGGTTCCGTAGGCACCTGCAGTGTTCTGTAGGAGCCCATAGGGTTTTAGTGAGGTTCCGTTGTGTTGCTAAGGGTCTTGTAGAGTGCTGTCGGGTCCTGGAGTATTCTGTAGGGTTCCAGAGGGCCTCATAGGGTTCCATCGAAATCTATAGGGTTCCCTAGGGGCCCATAGAGTCCCGTAGATTTCCGTAGGGACCTGTAGGGTTGTGTAAGTGCTCGCAGGGGTTGGTAGGAGCTTGTAGGGTTCCATAAGTTTCCAGAGAGTTGTGTAGGGTTCCGTAGGGGCCTGTGGTGTTCCCTAGGGGCCTGTAGAGTCTCATACGGTTCCGTAGGGGCCTGTGGTGTTCCCTAGGGGCCTGTAGAGTCTCGTACAGTTCCGTAGGGTCCTGTAGGTTTCCATAAGTGCCCGCAGAGGTCTGAAGGGGCCCGTACTGTTCCGTAAGGATCCATAGGGCTCCGTAGAGCTTCGTAGGTTCCCTAGAGGCCTGTGGAGTACCGCAGGAGCCAGTAGTGTTCTGTAGGGGCCCGTAGGGTTCCTTCCATAGGGGCTGACAGTGTTCCGTAGGGTCTTCTAGGGTTGTTTAAGTGCCCGCAGAAGTCTGTAGGAGTCTGTGGGATTCTGTAAGGTTCCGGAGGGTTCTGCAGGGTTCCGTAGGGGCCCGTAGAGTTCCGTAGTGGCTGGTAAAGTTCCGTAGGGCCCTGTGGGGTTCTGTATGGACCTGTAGGGTTCCGTAGGGGCCTGCAGTTTTCTGTAAGTGCCCGTAGGTGTCTGTAGGGTTCCGTAGGCACCTGCAGTATTCTGTAGGAGCCCATAGGGTTTTAGTGAGGTTCCGTTGTGTTGCTAAGGGTCTTGTAGAGTGCTGTCGGGTCCTGGAGTATTCTGTAGGGTTCCAGAGGGGCTGGTAGGGTTCCGTCGAAATCTGAAGGGTTCCCTAGGGGCCCGTAGAGTCCCATAGATTTCCATAGGGGCCTGTAGGGTTGTGTAAGTGCCCGCAGGGGTTGGTAGGAGCTTGTAGGGTGCCATATGTTTCCGGAGGGTTGTGTAGGGTTCCGTAGGGGCCTGTGGTGTTCCCTAGGGGCCTGTAGAGTCTCGTACAGTTTGGGTAGGGTCCTGTAGGTTTCCATAAGCGCCCGCAGAGGTCTGAAGGGGCCCGTACTGTTCCGTAAGGATCCATAGGGTTCCGTAGAGCTTCGTAGGTTCCCTAGAGGCCTGTGGAGTACCGTAGGAGCCAGTAGTGTTCCGTAGGGTCCTCTAGGGTTGAGTAAGTGCCCGCAGGAGTCTGTAGGAATCCGTGGGATTCTGTAAGGTTCTGGAGGGTTCTGCAGGGTTCCGTAGGGGCCCGTAGAGTTCCGTAGTGGCTGGTAAAGTTCCCTAGGGCCCTGTACCGTTCCGTAACTGCCTGCAAGGGTCTTTAGGCTTCCGTAGGGGCTGGTAGGGTTCCATAAAGTTCCGTGGGTTCCTGCAGAGTTCTGCAAGTGCCCGCAAGGGCCTGTAGGGGCCCACAGTGTTTCTGCCAGGTTCCGTAGAGTTCCGTAGGGGCCATATTTTTCTGTAGTGGCTGGTAGTATTCTGTAGGGGTCTGTAGGTTTCCGTAGGCACCTACAGTGTTCTGTAGGAGCCCATAGGGTTTTAGCGAGGTTCCGTTGTGTTGCTAAGGGTCTTGTAGAGTGCTGTCGGGTCCTGGAGTATTCTGTAGGGTTCCAGAGGGGCTGGTAGGGTTCCATCGAAATCTGAAGGGTTCCCTAGGGGCCCATAGAGTCCCGTAGATTGCCGTAGGGACCTGTAGGGTTGTGTAAGTGCTCGCAGGGGTTGGTAGGAGCTTGTAGGGTTCCATAAGTTTCCAGAGGGTTGTGTAGGGTTCCGTAGGGGCCTGTGGTGTTCCCTAAGGGCCTGTAGAGTCTCGTACGGTTCCGTAGGGGCCTGTGGTGTTCCCTAGGGGCCTGTAGAGTCTCGTACAGTTCCGTAGGGTCCTGTAGGTTTCCATAAGCGCCCGCAGAGGTCTGAAGGGGCCCGTACTGTTCCGTAAGGATCCATAGGGCTCCGTAGAGCTTCGTAGGTTCCCTAGAGGCCTGTGGAGTACCGCAGGAGCCAGTAGTGTTCTGTAGGGGCCCGTAGGGTTCCTTCCATAGGAGCTGGCAGTGTTCCGTAGGGTCCTCTAGGGTTGAGTAAGTGCCCGCAGGAGTCTGTAGGAATCCGTGGGATTCTGTAAGGTTCTGGAGGGTTCTGCAGGGTTCCGTAGGGGCCCGTAGAGTTCCGTAGTGGCTGGTAAAGTTCCCTAGGGCCCTGTACCGTTCCGTAACTGCCTGCAAGGGTCTTTAGGCTTCCGTAGGGGCTGGTAGGGTTCCATAAAGTTCCGTGGGTTCCTGCAGAGTTCTGCAAGTGCCCGCAAGGGCCTGTAGGGGCGCACAGTGTTTCTGCCAGGTTCCGTAGAGTTCCGTAGGGGCCATATTTTTCTGTAGTGGCTGGTAGTATTCTGTAGGGGTCTGTAGGTTTCCATAGGCGCCTACAGTGTTCTGTAGGAGCCCATAGGGTTTTAGTGAGGTTCCGTTGTGTCGCTAAGGGTCTTGTAGAGTGCTGTCGGGTCCTGGAGTATTCTGTAGGGTTCCAGAGGGGCTCGTAGGGTTCCATCGAAATCTATAGGGTTCCCTAGGGGCCCATAGAGTCCCGTAGATTTCCGTAGGGACCTGTAGGGTTGTGTAAGTGCCCGCAGAAGTCTGTAGGAGTCTGTGGGATTCTGTAAGGTTCCGGAGGGTTCTGCAGGGTTCCGTAGGGGCCCGTAGAGTTCCGTAGTGGCTGGTAAAGTTCCGTAGGGCCCTGTGGGGTTCTGTATGGACCTGTAGGGTTCCGTAGGGGCCTGCAGGGTTCCGTAAGTGCCCGCAGGTGTTTGTAGGGTTCCGTAGGGATCTGTAGGGTTCCGTAGGCACCTGCAGTGTTCTGTAGGAGCCCATAGGGTTTTAGTGAGGTTCCGTTGTGTTGCTAAGGGTCTTGTAGAGTGCTGTCGGGTCCTGGAGTATTCTGTAGGGTTCCAGAGGGCCTCATAGGGTTCCATCGAAATCTATAGGGTTCCCTAGGGGCCCATAGAGTCCCGTAGATTTCCGTAGGGACCTGTAGGGTTGTGTAAGTGCTCGCAGGGGTTGGTAGGAGCTTGTAGGGTTCCATAAGTTTCCAGAGAGTTGTGTAGGGTTCCGTAGGGGCCTGTGGTGTTCCCTAGGGGCCTGTAGAGTCTCATACGGTTCCGTAGGGGCCTGTGGTGTTCCCTAGGGGCCTGTAGAGTCTCGTACAGTTCCGTAGGGTCCTGTAGGTTTCCATAAGTGCCCGCAGAGGTCTGAAGGGGCCCGTACTGTGCCGTAAGGATCCATAGGGCTCCGTAGAGCTTCGTAGGTTCCCTAGAGGCCTGTGGAGTACCGCAGGAGCCAGTAGTGTTCTGTAGGGGCCCGTAGGGTTCCTTCCATAGGGGCTGGCAGTGTTCCGTAGGGTCTTCTAGGGTTGTTTAAGTGCCCGCAGAAGTCTGTAGGAGTTTGTGGGATTCTGTAAGGTTCCGGAGGGTTCTGCAGGGTTCCGTAGGGGCCCGTAGAGTTCCGTAGTGGCTGGTAAAGTTCCGTAGGGCCCTGTGGGGTTCTGTATGGACCTGTAGGGTTCCGTAGGGGCCTGCAGTGTTCTGTAAGTGCCCGTAGGTGTCTGTAGGGTTCCGTAGGCACCTGCAGTATTCTGTAGGAGCCCATAGGGTTTTAGTGAGGTTCCGTTGTGTTGCTAAGGGTCTTGTAGAGTGCTGTCGGGTCCTGGAGTATTCTGTAGGGTTCCAGAGGGGCTGGTAGGGTTCCGTCGAAATCTGAAGGGTTCCCTAGGGGCCCGTAGAGTCCCATAGATTTCCGTAGGGGCCTGTAGGGTTGTGTAAGTGCCCGCAGGGGTTGGTAGGAGCTTGTAGGGTGCCATATGTTTCCGGAGGGTTATGTAGGGTTCCGTAGGGGCCTGTGGTGTTCCCTAGGGGCCTGTAGAGTCTCGTACAGTTTCGGTAGGGTCCTGTAGGTTTCCATAAGCGCCCGCAGAGGTCTGAAGGGGCCCGTACTGTTCCGTAAGGATCCATAGGGTTCCGTAGAGCTTCGTAGGTTCCCTAGAGGCCTGTGGAGTACCGTAGGAGCCAGTAGTGTTCCGTAGGGTCCTCTAGGGTTGAGTAAGTGCCCGCAGGAGTCTGTAGGAATCCGTGGGATTCTGTAAGGTTCTGGAGGGTTCTGCAGGGTTCCGTAGGGGCCCGTAGAGTTCCGTAGTGGCTGGTAAAGTTCCCTAGGGCCCTGTACCGTTCCGTAACTGCCTGCAAGGGTCTTTAGGCTTCCGTAGGGGCTGGTAGGGTTCCATAAAGTTCCGTGGGTTCCTGCAGAGTTCTGCAAGTGCCCGCAAGGGCCTGTAGGGGCGCACAGTGTTTCTGCCAGGTTCCGTAGAGTTCCGTAGGGGCCATATTTTTCTGTAGTGGCTGGTAGTATTCTGTAGGGGTCTGTAGGTTTCCGTAGGCGCCTACAGTGTTCTGTAGGAGCCCATAGGGTTTTAGTGAGGTTCCGTTGTGTCGCTAAGGGTCTTGTAGAGTGCTGTCGGGTCCTGGAGTATTCTGTAGGGTTCCAGAGGGGCTCGTAGGGTTCCATCGAAATCTATAGGGTTCCCTAGGGGCCCATAGAGTCCCGTAGATTTCCGTAGGGACCTGTAGGGTTGTGTAAGTGCCCGCAGAAGTCTGTAGGAGTCTGTGGGATTCTGTAAGGTTCCGGAGGGTTCTGCAGGGTTCCGTAGGGGCCCGTAGAGTTCCGTAGTGGCTGGTAAAGTTCCGTAGGGCCCTGTGGGGTTCTGTATGGACCTGTAGGGTTCCGTAGGGGCCTGCAGGGTTCCGTAAGTGCCCGCAGGTGTTTGTAGGGTTCCGTAGGGATCTGTAGGGTTCCGTAGGCACCTGCAGTGTTCTGTAGGAGCCCATAGGGTTTTAGTGAGGTTCCGTTGTGTTGCTAAGGGTCTTGTAGAGTGCTGTCGGGTCCTGGAGTATTCTGTAGGGTTCCAGAGGGCCTCATAGGGTTCCATCGAAATCTATAGGGTTCCCTAGGGGCCCATAGAGTCCCGTAGATTTCCGTAGGGACCTGTAGGGTTGTGTAAGTGCTCGCAGGGGTTGGTAGGAGCTTGTAGGGTTCCATAAGTTTCCAGAGAGTTGTGTAGGGTTCCGTAGGGGCCTGTGGTGTTCCCTAGGGGCCTGTAGAGTCTCATACGGTTCCGTAGGGGCCTGTGGTGTTCCCTAGGGGCCTGTAGAGTCTCGTACAGTTCCGTAGGGTCCTGTAGGTTTCCATAAGTGCCCGCAGAGGTCTGAAGGGGCCCGTACTGTTCCGTAAGGATCCATAGGGCTCCGTAGAGCTTCGTAGGTTCCCTAGAGGCCTGTGGAGTACCGCAGGAGCCAGTAGTGTTCTGTAGGGGCCCGTAGGGTTCCTTCCATAGGGGCTGACAGTGTTCCGTAGGGTCTTCTAGGGTTGTTTAAGTGCCCGCAGAAGTCTGTAGGAGTCTGTGGGATTCTGTAAGGTTCCGGAGGGTTCTGCAGGGTTCCGTAGGGGCCCGTAGAGTTCCGTAGTGGCTGGTAAAGTTCCGTAGGGCCCTGTGGGGTTCTGTATGGACCTGTAGGGTTCCGTAGGGGCCTGCAGTTTTCTGTAAGTGCCCGTAGGTGTCTGTAGGGTTCCGTAGGCACCTGCAGTATTCTGTAGGAGCCCATAGGGTTTTAGTGAGGTTCCGTTGTGTTGCTAAGGGTCTTGTAGAGTGCTGTCGGGTCCTGGAGTATTCTGTAGGGTTCCAGAGGGGCTGGTAGGGTTCCGTCGAAATCTGAAGGGTTCCCTAGGGGCCCGTAGAGTCCCATAGATTTCCATAGGGGCCTGTAGGGTTGTGTAAGTGCCCGCAGGGGTTGGTAGGAGCTTGTAGGGTGCCATATGTTTCCGGAGGGTTGTGTAGGGTTCCGTAGGGGCCTGTGGTGTTCCCTAGGGGCCTGTAGAGTCTCGTACAGTTTGGGTAGGGTCCTGTAGGTTTCCATAAGCGCCCGCAGAGGTCTGAAGGGGCCCGTACTGTTCCGTAAGGATCCATAGGGTTCCGTAGAGCTTCGTAGGTTCCCTAGAGGCCTGTGGAGTACCGTAGGAGCCAGTAGTGTTCCGTAGGGTCCTCTAGGGTTGAGTAAGTGCCCGCAGGAGTCTGTAGGAATCCATGGGATTCTGTAAGGTTCTGGAGGGTTCTGCAGGGTTCCGTAGGGGCCCGTAGAGTTCCGTAGTGGCTGGTAAAGTTCCCTAGGGCCCTGTACCGTTCCGTAACTGCCTGCAAGGGTCTTTAGGCTTCCGTAGGGGCTGGTAGGGTTCCATAAAGTTCCGTGGGTTCCTGCAGAGTTCTGCAAGTGCCCGCAAGGGCCTGTAGGGGCCCACAGTGTTTCTGCCAGGTTCCGTAGAGTTCCGTAGGGGCCATATTTTTCTGTAGTGGCTGGTAGTATTCTGTAGGGGTCTGTAGGTTTCCGTAGGCACCTACAGTGTTCTGTAGGAGCCCATAGGGTTTTAGTGAGGTTCCGTTGTGTTGCTAAGGGTCTTGTAGAGTGCTGTCGGGTCCTGGAGTATTCTGTAGGGTTCCAGAGGGGCTGGTAGGGTTCCATCGAAATCTGAAGGGTTCCCTAGGGGCCCATAGAGTCCCGTAGATTGCCGTAGGGACCTGTAGGGTTGTGTAAGTGCTCGCAGGGGTTGGTAGGAGCTTGTAGGGTTCCATAAGTTTCCAGAGGGTTGTGTAGGGTTCCGTAGGGGCCTGTGGTGTTCCCTAAGGGCCTGTAGAGTCTCGTACGGTTCCGTAGGGGCCTGTGGTGTTCCCTAGGGGCCTGTAGAGTCTCGTACAGTTCCGTAGGGTCCTGTAGGTTTCCATAAGCGCCCGCAGAGGTCTGAAGGGGCCCGTACTGTTCCGTAAGGATCCATAGGGCTCCGTAGAGCTTCGTAGGTTCCCTAGAGGCCTGTGGAGTACCGCAGGAGCCAGTAGTGTTCTGTAGGGGCCCGTAGGGTTCCTTCCATAGGAGCTGGCAGTGTTCTGTAGGGTCCTCTAGGGTTGAGTAAGTGCCCGCAGGAGTCTGTAGGAATCCGTGCGATTCTGTAAGGTTCTGGAGGGTTCTGCAGGGTTCCGTAGGGGCCCGTAGAGTTCCGTAGTGGCTGGTAAAGTTCCCTAGGGCCCTGTACCGTTCCGTAACTGCCTGCAAGGGTCTTTAGGCTTCCGTAGGGGCTGGTAGGGTTCCATAAAGTTCCGTGGGTTCCTGCAGAGTTCTGCAAGTGCCCGCAAGGGCCTCTAGGGGCGCACAGTGTTTCTGCCAGGTTCCGTAGAGTTCCGTAGGGGCCATATTTTTCTGTAGTGGCTGGTAGTATTCTGTAGGGGTCTGTAGGTTTCCATAGGCGCCTACAGTGTTCTGTAGGAGCCCATAGGGTTTTAGTGAGGTTCCGTTGTGTCGCTAAGGGTCTTGTAGAGTGCTGTCGGGTCCTGGAGTATTCTGTAGGGTTCCAGAGGGGCTCGTAGGGTTCCATCGAAATCTATAGGGTTCCCTAGGGGCCCATAGAGTCCCGTAGATTTCCGTAGGGACCTGTAGGGTTGTGTAAGTGCCCGCAGAAGTCTGTAGGAGTCTGTGGGATTCTGTAAGGTTCCGGAGGGTTCTGCAGGGTTCCGTAGGGGCCCGTAGAGTTCCGTAGTGGCTGGTAAAGTTCCGTAGGGCCCTGTGGGGTTCTGTATGGACCTGTAGGGTTCCGTAGGGGCCTGCAGGGTTCCGTAAGTGCCCGCAGGTGTTTGTAGGGTTCCGTAGGGATCTGTAGGGTTCCGTAGGCACCTGCAGTGTTCTGTAGGAGCCCATAGGGTTTTAGTGAGGTTCCGTTGTGTTGCTAAGGGTCTTGTAGAGTGCTGTCGGGTCCTGGAGTATTCTGTAGGGTTCCAGAGGGCCTCATAGGGTTCCATCGAAATCTATAGGGTTCCCTAGGGGCCCATAGAGTCCCGTAGATTTCCGTAGGGACCTGTAGGGTTGTGTAAGTGCTCGCAGGGGTTGGTAGGAGCTTGTAGGGTTCCATAAGTTTCCAGAGAGTTGTGTAGGGTTCCGTAGGGGCCTGTGGTGTTCCCTAGGGGCCTGTAGAGTCTCATACGGTTCCGTAGGGGCCTGTGGTGTTCCCTAGGGGCCTGTAGAGTCTCGTACAGTTCCGTAGGGTCCTGTAGGTTTCCATAAGTGCCCGCAGAGGTCTGAAGGGGCCCGTACTGTGCCGTAAGGATCCATAGGGCTCCGTAGAGCTTCGTAGGTTCCCTAGAGGCCTGTGGAGTACCGCAGGAGCCAGTAGTGTTCTGTAGGGGCCCGTAGGGTTCCTTCCATAGGGGCTGGCAGTGTTCCGTAGGGTCTTCTAGGGTTGTTTAAGTGCCCGCAGAAGTCTGTAGGAGTTTGTGGGATTCTGTAAGGTTCCGGAGGGTTCTGCAGGGTTCCGTAGGGGCCCGTAGAGTTCCGTAGTGGCTGGTAAAGTTCCGTAGGGCCCTGTGGGGTTCTGTATGGACCTGTAGGGTTCCGTAGGGGCCTGCAGTGTTCTGTAAGTGCCCGTAGGTGTCTGTAGGGTTCCGTAGGCACCTGCAGTATTCTGTAGGAGCCCATAGGGTTTTAGTGAGGTTCCGTTGTGTTGCTAAGGGTCTTGTAGAGTGCTGTCGGGTCCTGGAGTATTCTGTAGGGTTCCAGAGGGGCTGGTAGGGTTCCATCGAAATCTGAAGGGTTCCCTAGGGGCCCGTAGAGTCCCATAGATTTCCGTAGGGGCCTGTAGGGTTGTGTAAGTGCCCGCAGGGGTTGGTAGGAGCTTGTAGGGTGCCATATGTTTCCGGAGGGTTATGTAGGGTTCCGTAGGGGCCTGTGGTGTTCCCTAGGGGCCTGTAGAGTCTCGTACAGTTTCGGTAGGGTCCTGTAGGTTTCCATAAGCGCCCGCAGAGGTCTGAAGGGGCCCGTACTGTTCCGTAAGGATCCATAGGGTTCCGTAGAGCTTCGTAGGTTCCCTAGAGGCCTGTGGAGTACCGTAGGAGCCAGTAGTGTTCCGTAGGGTCCTCTAGGGTTGAGTAAGTGCCCGCAGGAGTCTGTAGGAATCCGTGGGATTCTGTAAGGTTCTGGAGGGTTCTGCAGGGTTCCGTAGGGGCCCGTAGAGTTCCGTAGTGGCTGGTAAAGTTCCCTAGGGCCCTGTACCGTTCCGTAACTGCCTGCAAGGGTCTTTAGGCTTCCGTAGGGGCTGGTAGGGTTCCATAAAGTTCCGTGGGTTCCTGCAGAGTTCTGCAAGTGCCCGCAAGGGCCTGTAGGGGCGCACAGTGTTTCTGCCAGGTTCCGTAGAGTTCCGTAGGGGCCATATTTTTCTGTAGTGGCTGGTAGTATTCTGTAGGGGTCTGTAGGTTTCCGTAGGCGCCTACAGTGTTCTGTAGGAGCCCATAGGGTTTTAGTGAGGTTCCGTTGTGTCGCTAAGGGTCTTGTAGAGTGCTGTCGGGTCCTGGAGTATTCTGTAGGGTTCCAGAGGGGCTCGTAGGGTTCCATCGAAATCTATAGGGTTCCCTAGGGGCCCATAGAGTCCCGTAGATTTCCGTAGGGACCTGTAGGGTTGTGTAAGTGCCCGCAGAAGTCTGTAGGAGTCTGTGGGATTCTGTAAGGTTCCGGAGGGTTCTGCAGGGTTCCGTAGGGGCCCGTAGAGTTCCGTAGTGGCTGGTAAAGTTCCGTAGGGCCCTGTGGGGTTCTGTATGGACCTGTAGGGTTCCGTAGGGGCCTGCAGGGTTCCGTAAGTGCCCGCAGGTGTTTGTAGGGTTCCGTAGGGATCTGTAGGGTTCCGTAGGCACCTGCAGTGTTCTGTAGGAGCCCATAGGGTTTTAGTGAGGTTCCGTTGTGTTGCTAAGGGTCTTGTAGAGTGCTGTCGGGTCCTGGAGTATTCTGTAGGGTTCCAGAGGGCCTCATAGGGTTCCATCGAAATCTATAGGGTTCCCTAGGGGCCCATAGAGTCCCGTAGATTTCCGTAGGGACCTGTAGGGTTGTGTAAGTGCTCGCAGGGGTTGGTAGGAGCTTGTAGGGTTCCATAAGTTTCCAGAGAGTTGTGTAGGGTTCCCTAGGGGCCTGTAGAGTCTCATACGGTTCCGTAGGGGCCTGTGGTGTTCCCTAGGGGCCTGTAGAGTCTCGTACAGTTCCGTAGGGTCCTGTAGGTTTCCATAAGTGCCCGCAGAGGTCTGAAGGGGCCCGTACTGTTCCGTAAGGATCCATAGGGCTCCGTAGAGCTTCGTAGGTTCCCTAGAGGCCTGTGGAGTACCGCAGGAGCCAGTAGTGTTCTGTAGGGGCCCGTAGGGTTCCTTCCATAGGGGCTGGCAGTGTTCCGTAGGGTCCTCTAGGGTTGTTTAAGTGCCCGCAGAAGTCTGTAGGAGTCTGTGGGATTCTGTAAGGTTCCGGAGGGTTCTGCAGGGTTCCGTAGGGGCCCGTAGAGTTCCGTAGTGGCTGGTAAAGTTCCGTAGGGCCCTGTGGGGTTCTGTATGGACCTGTAGGGTTCCGTAGGGGCCTGCAGTGTTCTGTAAGTGCCCGTAGGTGTCTGTAGGGTTCCGTAGGCACCTGCAGTATTCTGTAGGAGCCCATAGGGTTTTAGTGAGGTTCCGTTGTGTTGCTAAGGGTCTTGTAGAGTGCTGTCGGGTCCTGGAGTATTCTGTAGGGTTCCAGAGGGGCTGGTAGGGTTCCGTCGAAATCTGAAGGGTTCCCTAGGGGCCCGTAGAGTCCCATAGATTTCCGTAGGGGCCTGTAGGGTTGTGTAAGTGCCCGCAGGGGTTGGTAGGAGCTTGTAGGGTGCCATATGTTTCCGGAGGGTTGTGTAGGGTTCCGTAGGGGCCTGTGGTGTTCCCTAGGGGCCTGTAGAGTCTCGTACAGTTTGGGTAGGGTCCTGTAGGTTTCCATAAGCGCCCGCAGAGGTCTGAAGGGGCCCGTACTGTTCCGTAAGGATCCATAGGGTTCCGTAGAGCTTCGTAGGTTCCCTAGAGGCCTGTGGAGTACCGTAGGAGCCAGTAGTGTTCCGTAGGGTCCTCTAGGGTTGAGTAAGTGCCCGCAGGAGTCTGTAGGAATCCGTGCGATTCTGTAAGGTTCTGGAGGGTTCTGCAGGGTTCCGTAGGGGCCCGTAGAGTTCCGTAGTGGCTGGTAAAGTTCCCTAGGGCCCTGTACCGTTCCGTAACTGCCTGCAAGGGTCTTTAGGCTTCCGTAGGGGCTGGTAGGGTTCCATAAAGTTCCGTGGGTTCCTGCAGAGTTCTGCAAGTGCCCGCAAGGGCCTGTAGGGGCGCACAGTGTTTCTGCCAGGTTCCGTAGAGTTCCGTAGGGGCCATATTTTTCTGTAGTGGCTGGTAGTATTCTGTAGGGGTCTGTAGGTTTCCGTAGGCGCCTACAGTGTTCTGTAGGAGCCCATAGGGTTTTAGTGAGGTTCCGTTGTGTCGCTAAGGGTCTTGTAGAGTGCTGTCGGGTCCTGGAGTATTCTGTAGGGTTCCAGAGGGGCTCGTAGGGTTCCATCGAAATCTATAGGGTTCCCTAGGGGCCCATAGAGTCCCGTAGATTTCCGTAGGGACCTGTAGGGTTGTGTAAGTGCCCGCAGAAGTCTGTAGGAGTCTGTGGGATTCTGTAAGGTTCCGGAGGGTTCTGCAGGGTTCCGTAGGGGCCCGTAGAGTTCCGTAGTGGCTGGTAAAGTTCCGTAGGGCCCTGTGGGGTTCTGTATGGACCTGTAGGGTTCCGTAGGGGCCTGCAGGGTTCCGTAAGTGCCCGCAGGTGTTTGTAGGGTTCCGTAGGGATCTGTAGGGTTCCGTAGGCACCTGCAGTGTTCTGTAGGAGCCCATAGGGTTTTAGTGAGGTTCCGTTGTGTTGCTAAGGGTCTTGTAGAGTGCTGTCGGGTCCTGGAGTATTCTGTAGGGTTCCAGAGGGGTTCGTAGGGTTCCATCGAAATCTATAGGGTTCCCTAGGGGCCCATAGAGTCCTGTAGATTTCCGTAGGGACCTGTAGGGTTGTGTAAGTGCTCGCAGGGGTTGGTAGGAGCTTGTAGGGTTCCATAAGTTTCCAGAGAGTTGTGTAGGGTTCCGTAGGGGCCTGTGGTGTTCCCTAGGGGCCTGTAGAGTCTCATACGGTTCCGTAGGGGCCTGTGGTGTTCCCTAGGGGCCTGTAGAGTCTCGTACAGTTCCGTAGGGTCCTGTAGGTTTCCATAAGTGCCCGCAGAGGTCTGAAGGGGCCCGTACTGTTCCGTAAGGATCCATAGGGCTCCGTAGAGCTTCGTAGGTTCCCTAGAGGCCTGTGGAGTACCGCAGGAGCCAGTAGTGTTCTGTAGGGGCCCGTAGGGTTCCTTCCATAGGGGCTGACAGTGTTCCGTAGGGTCTTCTAGGGTTGTTTAAGTGCCCGCAGAAGTCTGTAGGAGTCTGTGGGATTCTGTAAGGTTCCGGAGGGTTCTGCAGGGTTCCGTAGGGGCCCGTAGAGTTCCGTAGTGGCTGGTAAAGTTCCGTAGGGCCCTGTGGGGTTCTGTATGGACCTGTAGGGTTCCGTAGGGGCCTGCAGTGTTCTGTAAGTGCCCGTAGGTGTCTGTAGGGTTCCGTAGGCACCTGCAGTATTCTGTAGGAGCCCATAGGGTTTTAGTGAGGTTCCGTTGTGTTGCTAAGGGTCTTGTAGAGTGCTGTCGGGTCCTGGAGTATTCTGTAGGGTTCCAGAGGGGCTGGTAGGGTTCCGTCGAAATCTGAAGGGTTCCCTAGGGGCCCGTAGAGTCCCATAGATTTCCGTAGGGGCCTGTAGGGTTGTGTAAGTGCCCGCAGGGGTTGGTAGGAGCTTGTAGGGTGCCATATGTTTCCGGAGGGTTGTGTAGGGTTCCGTAGGGGCCTGTGGTGTTCCCTAGGGGCCTGTAGAGTCTCGTACAGTTTGGGTAGGGTCCTGTAGGTTTCCATAAGCGCCCGCAGAGGTCTGAAGGGGCCCGTACTGTTCCGTAAGGATCCATAGGGTTCCGTAGAGCTTCGTAGGTTCCCTAGAGGCCTGTGGAGTACCGTAGGAGCCAGTAGTGTTCCGTAGGGTCCTCTAGGGTTGAGTAAGTGCCCGCAGGAGTCTGTAGGAATCCGTGCGATTCTGTAAGGTTCTGGAGGGTTCTGCAGGGTTCCGTAGGGGCCCGTAGAGTTCCGTAGTGGCTGGTAAAGTTCCCTAGGGCCCTGTACCGTTCCGTAACTGCCTGCAAGGGTCTTTAGGCTTCCGTAGGGGCTGGTAGGGTTCCATAAAGTTCCGTGGGTTCCTGCAGAGTTCTGCAAGTGCCCGCAAGGGCCTGTAGGGGCGCACAGTGTTTCTGCCAGGTTCCGTAGAGTTCCGTAGGGGCCATATTTTTCTGTAGTGGCTGGTAGTATTCTGTAGGGGTCTGTAGGTTTCCGTAGGCGCCTACAGTGTTCTGTAGGAGCCCATAGGGTTTTAGTGAGGTTCCGTTGTGTCGCTAAGGGTCTTGTAGAGTGCTGTCGGGTCCTGGAGTATTCTGTAGGGTTCCAGAGGGGCTCGTAGGGTTCCATTGAAATCTATAGGGTTCCCTAGGGGCCCATAGAGTCCCGTAGATTTCCGTAGGGACCTGTAGGGTTGTGTAAGTGCCCGCAGAAGTCTGTAGGAGTCTGTGGGATTCTGTAAGGTTCCGGAGGGTTCTGCAGGGTTCCGTAGGGGCCCGTAGAGTTCCGTAGTGGCTGGTAAAGTTCCGTAGGGCCCTGTGGGGTTCTGTATGGACCTGTAGGGTTCCGTAGGGGCCTGCAGGGTTCCGTAAGTGCCCGCAGGTGTTTGTAGGGTTCCGTAGGGATCTGTAGGGTTCCGTAGGCACCTGCAGTGTTCTGTAGGAGCCCATAGGGTTTTAGTGAGGTTCCGTTGTGTTGCTAAGGGTCTTGTAGAGTGCTGTCGGGTCCTGGAGTATTCTGTAGGGTTCCAGAGGGCCTCATAGGGTTCCATCGAAATCTATAGGGTTCCCTAGGGGCCCATAGAGTCCTGTAGATTTCCGTAGGGACCTGTAGGGTTGTGTAAGTGCTCGCAGGGGTTGGTAGGAGCTTGTAGGGTTCCATAAGTTTCCAGAGAGTTGTGTAGGGTTCCGTAGGGGCCTGTGGTGTTCCCTAGGGGCCTGTAGAGTCTCATACGGTTCCGTAGGGGCCTGTGGTGTTCCCTAGGGGCCTGTAGAGTCTCGTACAGTTCCGTAGGGTCCTGTAGGTTTCCATAAGTGCCCGCAGAGGTCTGAAGGGGCCCGTACTGTTCCGTAAGGATCCATAGGGCTCCGTAGAGCTTCGTAGGTTCCCTAGAGGCCTGTGGAGTACCGCAGGAGCCAGTAGTGTTCTGTAGGGGCCCGTAGGGTTCCTTCCATAGGGGCTGACAGTGTTCCGTAGGGTCTTCTAGGGTTGTTTAAGTGCCCGCAGAAGTCTGTAGGAGTCTGTGGGATTCTGTAAGGTTCCGGAGGGTTCTGCAGGGTTCCGTAGGGGCCCGTAGAGTTCCGTAGTGGCTGGTAAAGTTCCGTAGGGCCCTGTGGGGTTCTGTATGGACCTGTAGGGTTCCGTAGGGGCCTGCAGTGTTCTGTAAGTGCCCGTAGGTGTCTGTAGGGTTCCGTAGGCACCTGCAGTATTCTGTAGGAGCCCATAGGGTTTTAGTGAGGTTCCGTTGTGTTGCTAAGGGTCTTGTAGAGTGCTGTCGGGTCCTGGAGTATTCTGTAGGGTTCCAGAGGGGCTGGTAGGGTTCCGTCGAAATCTGAAGGGTTCCCTAGGGGCCCGTAGAGTCCCATAGATTTCCATAGGGGCCTGTAGGGTTGTGTAAGTGCCCGCAGGGGTTGGTAGGAGCTTGTAGGGTGCCATATGTTTCCGGAGGGTTGTGTAGGGTTCCGTAGGGGCCTGTGGTGTTCCCTAGGGGCCTGTAGAGTCTCGTACAGTTTGGGTAGGGTCCTGTAGGTTTCCATAAGCGCCCGCAGAGGTCTGAAGGGGCCCGTACTGTGCCGTAAGGATCCATAGGGTTCCGTAGAGCTTCGTAGGTTCCCTAGAGGCCTGTGGAGTACCGTAGGAGCCAGTAGTGTTCCGTAGGGTCCTCTAGGGTTGAGTAAGTGCCCGCAGGAGTCTGTAGGAATCCGTGGGATTCTGTAAGGTTCTGGAGGGTTCTGCAGGGTTCCGTAGGGGCCCGTAGAGTTCCGTAGTGGCTGGTAAAGTTCCCTAGGGCCCTGTACCGTTTCGTAACTGCCTGCAAGGGTCTTTAGGCTTCCGTAGGGGCTGGTAGGGTTCCATAAAGTTCCGTGGGTTCCTGCAGAGTTCTGCAAGTGCCCGCAAGGGCCTCTAGGGGCGCACAGTGTTTCTGCCAGGTTCCGTAGAGTTCCGTAGGGGCCATATTTTTCTGTAGTGGCTGGTAGTATTCTGTAGGGGTCTGTAGGTTTCCGTAGGCACCTACAGTGTTCTGTAGGAGCCCATAGGGTTTTAGTGAGGTTCCGTTGTGTTGCTAAGGGTCTTGTAGAGTGCTGTCGGGTCCTGGAGTATTCTGTAGGGTTCCAGAGGGGCTGGTAGGGTTCCATCGAAATCTGAAGGGTTCCCTAGGGGCCCATAGAGTCCCGTAGATTGCCGTAGGGACCTGTAGGGTTGTCTAAGTGCTCGCAGGGGTTGGTAGGAGCTTGTAGGGTTCCATAAGTTTCCAGAGGGTTGTGTAGGGTTCCGTAGGGGCCTGTGGTGTTCCCTAGGGGCCTGTAGAGTCTCGTACAGTTCCGTAGGGTCCTGTAGGTTTCCATAAGCGCCCGCAGAGGTCTGAAGGGGCCCGTACTGTTCCGTAAGGATCCATAGGGCTCCGTAGAGCTTCGTAGGTTCCCTAGAGGCCTGTGGAGTACCGCAGGAGCCAGTAGTGTTCTGTAGGGGCCCGTAGGGTTCCTTCCATAGGAGCTGGCAGTGTTCCGTAGGGTCCTCTAGGGTTGAGTAAGTGCCCGCAGGAGTCTGTAGGAATCCGTGGGATTCTGTAAGGTTCTGGAGGGTTCTGCAGGGTTCCGTAGGGGCCCGTAGAGTTCCGTAGTGGCTGGTAAAGTTCCCTAGGGCCCTGTACCGTTCCGTAACTGCCTGCAAGGGTCTTTAGGCTTCCGTAGGGGCTGGTAGGGTTCCATAAAGTTCCGTGGGTTCCTGCAGAGTTCTGCAAGTGCCCGCAAGGGCCTCTAGGGGCGCACAGTGTTTCTGCCAGCTTCCGTAGAGTTCCGTAGGGGCCATATTTTTCTGTAGTGGCTGGTAGTATTCTGTAGGGGTCTGTAGGTTTCCATAGGCGCCTACAGTGTTCTGTAGGAGCCCATAGGGTTTTAGTGAGGTTCCGTTGTGTCGCTAAGGGTCTTGTAGAGTGCTGTCGGGTCCTGGAGTATTCTGTAGGGTTCCAGAGGGGCTCGTAGGGTTCCATCGAAATCTATAGGGTTCCCTAGGGGCCCATAGAGTCCCGTAGATTTCCGTAGGGACCTGTAGGGTTGTGTAAGTGCCCGCAGAAGTCTGTAGGAGTCTGTGGGATTCTGTAAGGTTCCGGAGGGTTCTGCAGGGTTCCGTAGGGGCCCGTAGAGTTCCGTAGTGGCTGGTAAAGTTCCGTAGGGCCCTGTGGGGTTCTGTATGGACCTGTAGGGTTCCGTAGGGGCCTGCAGGGTTCCGTAAGTGCCCGCAGGTGTTTGTAGGGTTCCGTAGGGATCTGTAGGGTTCCGTAGGCACCTGCAGTGTTCTGTAGGAGCCCATAGGGTTTTAGTGAGGTTCCGTTGTGTTGCTAAGGGTCTTGTAGAGTGCTGTCGGGTCCTGGAGTATTCTGTAGGGTTCCAGAGGGCCTCATAGGGTTCCATCGAAATCTATAGGGTTCCCTAGGGGCCCATAGAGTCCCGTAGATTTCCGTAGGGACCTGTAGGGTTGTGTAAGTGCTCGCAGAGGTTGGTAGGAGCTTGTAGGGTTCCATAAGTTTCCAGAGAGTTGTGTAGGGTTCCGTAGGGGCCTGTGGTGTTCCCTAGGGGCCTGTAGAGTCTCATACGGTTCCGTAGGGGCCTGTGGTGTTCCCTAGGGGCCTGTAGAGTCTCGTACAGTTCCGTAGGGTCCTGTAGGTTTCCATAAGTGCCCGCAGAGGTCTGAAGGGGCCCGTACTGTTCCGTAAGGATCCATAGGGCTCCGTAGAGCTTCGTAGGTTCCCTAGAGGCCTGTGGAGTACCGCAGGAGCCAGTAGTGTTCTGTAGGGGCCCGTAGGGTTCCTTCCATAGGGGCTGGCAGTGTTCCGTAGGGTCTTCTAGGGTTGTTTAAGTGCCCGCAGAAGTCTGTAGGAGTCTGTGGGATTCTGTAAGGTTCCGGAGGGTTCTGCAGGGTTCCGTAGGGGCCCGTAGAGTTCCGTAGTGGCTGGTAAAGTTCCGTAGGGCCCTGTGGGGTTCTGTATGGACCTGTAGGGTTCCGTAGGGGCCTGCAGTGTTCTGTAAGTGCCCGTAGGTGTCTGTAGGGTTCCGTAGGCACCTGCAGTATTCTGTAGGAGCCCATAGGGTTTTAGTGAGGTTCCGTTGTGTTGCTAAGGGTCTTGTAGAGTGCTGTCGGGTCCTGGAGTATTCTGTAGGGTTCCAGAGGGGCTGGTAGGGTTCCGTCGAAATCTGAAGGGTTCCCTAGGGGCCCGTAGAGTCCCATAGATTTCCGTAGGGGCCTGTAGGGTTGTGTAAGTGCCCGCAGGGGTTGGTAGGAGCTTGTAGGGTGCCATATGTTTCCGGAGGGTTGTGTAGGGTTCCGTAGGGGCCTGTGGTGTTCCCTAGGGGCCTGTAGAGTCTCGTACGGTTCCGTAGGGGCCTGTGGTGTTCCCTAGGGGCCTGTAGAGTCTCGTACAGTTTCGGTAGGGTCCTGTAGGTTTCCATAAGCGCCCGCAGAGGTCTGAAGGGGCCCGTACTGTTCCGTAAGGATCCATAGGGTTCCGTAGAGCTTCGTAGGTTCCCTAGAGGCCTGTGGAGTACCGTAGGAGCCAGTAGTGTTCCGTAGGGTCCTCTAGGGTTGAGTAAGTGCCCGCAGGAGTCTGTAGGAATCCGTGGGATTCTGTAAGGTTCTGGAGGGTTCTGCAGGGTTCCGTAGGGGCCCCTAGAGTTCCGTAGTGGCTGGTAAAGTTCCCTAGGGCCCTGTACCGTTCCGTAACTGCCTGCAAGGGTCTTTAGGCTTCCGTAGGGGCTGGTAGGGTTCCATAAAGTTCCGTGGGTTCCTGCAGAGTTCTGCAAGTGCCCGCAAGGGCCTCTAGGGGCCCACAGTGTTTCTGCCAGGTTCCGTAGAGTTCCGTAGGGGCCATATTTTTCTGTAGTGGCTGGTAGTATTCTGTAGGAGTCTGTAGGTTTCCGTAGGCACCTACAGTGTTCTGTAGGAGCCCATAGGGTTTTAGTGAGGTTCCGTTGTGTTGCTAAGGGTCTTGTAGAGTGCTGTCGGGTCCTGGAGTATTCTGTAGGGTTCCAGAGGGGCTCGTAGGGTTCCGTCAAAATCTATAGGGTTCCCTAGGGGCCCATAGAGTCCCGTAGATTGCCGTAGGGACCTGTAGGGTTGTGTAAGTGCTCGCAGGGGTTGGTAGGAGCTTGTAGGGTTCCATAAGTTTCCAGAGGGTTGTGTAGGGTTCCGTAGGGGCCTGTGGTGTTCCCTAAGGGCCTGTAGAGTCTCGTACGGTTCCGTAGGGGCCTGTGGTGTTCCCTAGGGGCCTGTAGAGTCTCGTACAGTTCCGTAGGGTCCTGTAGGTTTCCATAAGCGCCCGCAGAGGTCTGAAGGGGCCCGTACTGTGCCGTAAGGATCCATAGGGCTCCGTAGAGCTTCGTAGGTTCCCTAGAGGCCTCTGGAGTACCGCAGGAGCCAGTAGTGTTCTGTAGGGGCCCGTAGGGTTCCTTCCATAGGAGCTGGCAGTGTTCCGTAGGGTCCTCTAGGGTTGAGTAAGTGCCCGCAGGAGTCTGTAGGAATCCGTGGGATTCTGTAAGGTTCTGGAGGGTTCTGCAGGGTTCCGTAGGGGCCCGTAGAGTTCCGTAGTGGCTGGTAAAGTTCCCTAGGGCCCTGTACCGTTCCGTAACTGCCTGCAAGGGTCTTTAGGCTTCCGTAGGGGCTGGTAGGGTTCCATAAAGTTCCGTGGGTTCCTGCAGAGTTCTGCAAGTGCCCGCAAGGGCCTGTAGGGGCGCACAGTGTTTCTGCCAGGTTCTGTAGAGTTCCGTAGGGGCCATATTTTTCTGTAGTGGCTGGTAGTATTCTGTAGGGGTCTGTAGGTTTCCGTAGGCGCCTACAGTGTTCTGTAGGAGCCCATAGGGTTTTAGTGAGGTTCCGTTGTGTTGCTAAGGGTCTTGTAGAGTGCTGTCGGGTCCTGGAGTATTCTGTAGGGTTCCAGAGGGGCTCGTAGGGTTCCATCGAAATCTATAGGGTTCCCTAGGGGCCCATAGAGTCCCGTAGATTTCCGTAGGGACCTGTAGGGTTGTGTAAGTGCCCGCAGAAGTCTGTAGGAGTCTGTGGGATTCTGTAAGGTTCCGGAGGGTTCTGCAGGGTTCCGTAGGGGCCCGTAGAGTTCCGTAGTGGCTGGTAAAGTTCTGTAGGGCCCTGTGGGGTTCTGTATGGACCTGTAGGGGCCTGCAGGGTTCCGTAAGTGCCCGCAGGTGTTTGTAGGGTTCCGTAGGGGTCTGTAGGGTTCCGTAGGCACCTACAGTGTTCTGTAGGAGCCCATATGGTTTTAGTGAGGTTCCGTTGTGTTGCTAAGGGTCTTGTAGAGTGCTGTCGGGTCCTGGAGTATTCTGTAGGGTTCCAGAGGGCCTCATAGGGTTCCATCGAAATCTATAGGGTTCCCTAGGGGCCCATAGAGTCCCGTAGATTTCCGTAGGGACCTGTAGGGTTGTGTAAGTGCTCGCAGGGGTTGGTAGGAGCTTGTAGGGTTCCATAAGTTTCCAGAGAGTTGTGTAGGGTTCCGTAGGGGCCTGTGGTGTTCCCTAGGGGCCTGTAGAGTCTCATACGGTTCCGTAGGGGCCTGTGGTGTTCCCTAGGGGCCTGTAGAGTCTCGTACAGTTCCGTAGGGTCCTGTAGGTTTCCATAAGTGTCCGCAGAGGTCTGAAGGGGCCCGTACTGTTCCGTAAGGATCCATAGGGCTCCGTAGAGCTTCGTAGGTTCCCTAGAGGCCTGTGGAGTACCGCAGGAGCCAGTAGTGTTCTGTAGGGGCCCGTAGGGTTCCTTCCATAGGGGCTGGCAGTGTTCCGTAGGGTCCTCTAGGGTTGTTTAAGTGCCCGCAGAAGTCTGTAGGAGTCTGTGGGATTCTGTAAGGTTCCGGAGGGTTCTGCAGGGTTCCGTAGGGGCCCGTAGAGTTCCGTAGTGGCTGGTAAAGTTCCGTAGGGCCCTGTGGGGTTCTGTATGGACCTGTAGGGTTCCGTAGGGGCCTGCAGTGTTCTGTAAGTGCCCGTAGGTGTCTGTAGGGTTCCGTAGGCACCTGCAGTATTCTGTAGGAGCCCATAGGGTTTTAGTGAGGTTCCGTTGTGTTGCTAAGGGTCTTGTAGAGTGCTGTCGGGTCCTGGAGTATTCTGTAGGGTTCCAGAGGGGCTGGTAGGGTTCCGTCGAAATCTGAAGGGTTCCCTAGGGGCCCGTAGAGTCCCATAGATTTCCGTAGGGGCCTGTAGGGTTGTGTAAGTGCCCGCAGGGGTTGGTAGGAGCTTGTAGGGTGCCATATGTTTCCGGAGGGTTGTGTAGGGTTCCGTAGGGGCCTGTGGTGTTCCCTAGGGGCCTGTAGAGTCTCGTACAGTTTCGGTAGGGTCCTGTAGGTTTCCATAAGCGCCCGCAGAGGTCTGAAGGGGCCCGTACTGTTCCGTAAGGATCCATAGGGTTCCGTAGAGCTTCGTAGGTTCCCTAGAGGCCTGTGGAGTACCGTAGGAGCCAGTAGTGTTCCGTAGGGTCCTCTAGGGTTGAGTAAGTGCCCGCAGGAGTCTGTAGGAATCCGTGCGATTCTGTAAGGTTCTGGAGGGTTCTGCAGGGTTCCGTAGGGGCCCGTAGAGTTCCGTAGTGGCTGGTAAAGTTCCCTAGGGCCCTGTACCGTTCCGTAACTGCCTGCAAGGGTCTTTAGGCTTCCGTAGGGGCTGGTAGGGTTCCATAAAGTTCCGTGGGTTCCTGCAGAGTTCTGCAAGTGCCCGCAAGGGCCTGTAGGGACGCACAGTGTTTCTGCCAGGTTCCGTAGAGTTCCGTAGGGGCCATATTTTTCTGTAGTGGCTGGTAGTATTCTGTAGGGGTCTGTAGGTTTCCGTAGGCGCCTACAGTGTTCTGTAGGAGCCCATAGGGTTTTAGTGAGGTTCCGTTGTGTCGCTAAGGGTCTTGTAGAGTGCTGTCGGGTCCTGGAGTATTCTGTAGGGTTCCAGAGGGCCTCATAGGGTTCCATCGAAATCTATAGGGTTCCCTAGGGGCCCATAGAGTCCCGTAGATTTCCGTAGGGACCTGTAGGGTTGTGTAAGTGCCCGCAGAAGTCTGTAGGAGTCTGTGGGATTCTGTAAGGTTCCGGAGGGTTCTGCAGGGTTCCGTAGGGGCCCGTAGAGTTCCGTAGTGGCTGGTAAAGTTCCGTAGGGCCCTGTGGGGTTCTGTATGGACCTGTAGGGTTCCGTAGGGGCCTGCAGGGTTCCGTAAGTGCCCGCAGGTGTTTGTAGGGTTCCGTAGGGATCTGTAGGGTTCCGTAGGCACCTGCAGTGTTCTGTAGGAGCCCATAGGGTTTTAGTGAGGTTCCGTTGTGTTGCTAAGGGTCTTGTAGAGTGCTGTCGGGTCCTGGAGTATTCTGTAGGGTTCCAGAGGGCCTCATAGGGTTCCATCGAAATCTATAGGGTTCCCTAGGGGCCCATAGAGTACCGTAGATTGCCGTAGGGACCTGTAGGGTTGTGTAAGTGCTCGCAGGGGTTGGTAGGAGCTTGTAGGGTTCCATAAGTTTCCAGAGAGTTGTGTAGGGTTCCGTAGGGGCCTGTGGTGTTCCCTAGGGGCCTGTAGAGTCTCATACGGTTCCGTAGGGGCCTGTGGTGTTCCCTAGGGGCCTGTAGAGTCTCGTACAGTTCCGTAGGGTCCTGTAGGTTTCCATAAGTGCCCGCAGAGGTCTGAAGGGGCCCGTACTGTTCCGTAAGGATCCATAGGGCTCCGTAGAGCTTCGTAGGTTCCCTAGAGGCCTCTGGAGTACCGCAGGAGCCAGTAGTGTTCTGTAGGGGCCCGTAGGGTTCCTTCCATAGGGGCTGACAGTGTTCCGTAGGGTCTTCTAGGGTTGTTTAAGTGCCCGCAGAAGTCTGTAGGAGTCTGTGGGATTCTGTAAGGTTCCGGAGGGTTCTGCAGGGTTCCGTAGGGGCCCGTAGAGTTCCGTAGTGGCTGGTAAAGTTCCGTAGGGCCCTGTGGGGTTCTGTATGGACCTGTAGGGTTCCGTAGGGGCCTGCAGTTTTCTGTAAGTGCCCGTAGGTGTCTGTAGGGTTCCGTAGGCACCTGCAGTATTCTGTAGGAGCCCATAGGGTTTTAGTGAGGTTCCGTTGTGTTGCTAAGGGTCTTGTAGAGTGCTGTCGGGTCCTGGAGTATTCTGTAGGGTTCCAGAGGGGCTGGTAGGGTTCCATCGAAATCTGAAGGGTTCCCTAGGGGCCCATAGAGTCCCGTAGATTGCCGTAGGGACCTGTAGGGTTGTGTAAGTGCTCGCAGGGGTTGGTAGGAGCTTGTAGGGTTCCATAAGTTTCCAGAGGGTTGTGTAGGGTTCCGTAGGGGCCTGTGGTGTTCCCTAAGGGCCTGTAGAGTCTCGTACGGTTCCGTAGGGGCCTGTGGTGTTCCCTAGGGGCCTGTAGAGTCTCGTACAGTTCCGTAGGGTCCTGTAGGTTTCCATAAGCGCCCGCAGAGGTCTGAAGGGGCCCGTACTGTGCCGTAAGGATCCATAGGGCTCCGTAGAGCTTCGTAGGTTCCCTAGAGGCCTGTGGAGTACCGCAGGAGCCAGTAGTGTTCTGTAGGGGCCCGTAGGGTTCCTTCCATAGGAGCTGGCAGTGTTCCGTAGGGTCCTCTAGGGTTGAGTAAGTGCCCGCAGGAGTCTGTAGGAATCCGTGGGATTCTGTAAGGTTCTGGAGGGTTCTGCAGGGTTCCGTAGGGGCCCGTAGAGTTCCGTAGTGGCTGGTAAAGTTCCCTAGGGCCCTGTACCGTTCCGTAACTGCCTGCAAGGGTCTTTAGGCTTCCGTAGGGGCTGGTAGGGTTCCATAAAGTTCCGTGGGTTCCTGCAGAGTTCTGCAAGTGCCCGCAAGGGCCTCTAGGGGCGCACAGTGTTTCTGCCAGGTTCCGTAGAGTTCCGTAGGGGCCATATTTTTCTGTAGTGGCTGGTAGTATTCTGTAGGGGTCTGTAGGTTTCCATAGGCGCCTACAGTGTTCTGTAGGAGCCCATAGGGTTTTAGTGAGGTTCCGTTGTGTCGCTAAGGGTCTTGTAGAGTGCTGTCGGGTCCTGGAGTATTCTGTAGGGTTCCAGAGGGGCTCGTAGGGTTCCATCGAAATCTATAGGGTTCCCTAGGGGCCCATAGAGTCCCCTAGATTTTCGTAGGGACCTGTAGGGTTGTGTAAGTGCCCGCAGAAGTCTGTAGGAGTCTGTGGGATTCTGTAAGGTTCCGGAGGGTTCTGCAGGGTTCCGTAGGGGCCCGTAGAGTTCCGTAGTGGCTGGTAAAGTTCCGTAGGGCCCTGTGGGGTTCTGTATGGACCTGTAGGGTTCCGTAGGGGCCTGCAGGGTTCCGTAAGTGCCCGCAGGTGTTTGTAGGGTTCCGTAGGGATCTGTAGGGTTCCGTAGGCACCTGCAGTGTTCTGTAGGAGCCCATAGGGTTTTAGTGAGGTTCCGTTGTGTTGCTAAGGGTCTTGTAGAGTGCTGTCGGGTCCTGGAGTATTCTGTAGGGTTCCAGAGGGCCTCATAGGGTTCCATCGAAATCTATAGGGTTCCCTAGGGGCCCATAGAGTCCCGTAGATTTCCGTAGGGACCTGTAGGGTTGTGTAAGTGCTCGCAGGGGTTGGTAGGAGCTTGTAGGGTTCCATAAGTTTCCAGAGAGTTGTGTAGGGTTCCGTAGGGGCCTGTGGTGTTCCCTAGGGGCCTGTAGAGTCTCATACGGTTCCGTAGGGGCCTGTGGTGTTCCCTAGGGGCCTGTAGAGTCTCGTACAGTTTCGGTAGGGTCCTGTAGGTTTCCATAAGCGCCCGCAGAGGTCTGAAGGGGCCCGTACTGTGCCGTAAGGATCCATAGGGCTCCGTAGAGCTTCGTAGGTTCCCTAGAGGCCTGTGGAGTACCGCAGGAGCCAGTAGTGTTCTGTAGGGGCCCGTAGGGTTCCTTCCATAGGGGCTGGCAGTGTTCCGTAGGGTCTTCTAGGGTTGTTTAAGTGCCCGCAGAAGTCTGTAGGAGTTTGTGGGATTCTGTAAGGTTCCGGAGGGTTCTGCAGGGTTCCGTAGGGGCCCGTAGAGTTCCGTAGTGGCTGGTAAAGTTCCGTAGGGCCCTGTGGGGTTCTGTATGGACCTGTAGGGTTCCGTAGGGGCCTGCAGTGTTCTGTAAGTGCCCGTAGGTGTCTGTAGGGTTCCGTAGGCACCTGCAGTATTCTGTAGGAGCCCATAGGGTTTTAGTGAGGTTCCGTTGTGTTGCTAAGGGTCTTGTAGAGTGCTGTCGGGTCCTGGAGTATTCTGTAGGGTTCCAGAGGGGCTGGTAGGGTTCCGTCGAAATCTGAAGGGTTCCCTAGGGGCCCGTAGAGTCCCATAGATTTCCGTAGGGGCCTGTAGGGTTGTGTAAGTGCCCGCAGGGGTTGGTAGGAGCTTGTAGGGTGCCATATGTTTCCGGAGGGTTGTGTAGGGTTCCGTAGGGGCCTGTGGTGTTCCCTAGGGGCCTGTAGAGTCTCGTACAGTTTCGGTAGGGTCCTGTAGGTTTCCATAAGCGCCCGCAGAGGTCTGAAGGGGCCCGTACTGTTCCGTAAGGATCCATAGGGTTCCGTAGAGCTTCGTAGGTTCCCTAGAGGCCTGTGGAGTACCGTAGGAGCCAGTAGTGTTCCGTAGGGTCCTCTAGGGTTGAGTAAGTGCCCGCAGGAGTCTGTAGGAATCCGTGGGATTCTGTAAGGTTCTGGAGGGTTCTGCAGGGTTCCGTAGGGGCCCGTAGAGTTCCGTAGTGGCTGGTAAAGTTCCCTAGGGCCCTGTACCGTTCCGTAACTGCCTGCAAGGGTCTTTAGGCTTCCGTAGGGGCTGGTAGGGTTCCATAAAGTTCCGTGGGTTCCTGCAGAGTTCTGCAAGTGCCCGCAAGGGCCTGTAGGGGCGCACAGTGTTTCTGCCAGGTTCCGTAGAGTTCCGTAGGGGCCATATTTTTCTGTAGTGGCTGGTAGTATTCTGTAGGGGTCTGTAGGTTTCCGTAGGCGCCTACAGTGTTCTGTAGGAGCCCATAGGGTTTTAGTGAGGTTCCGTTGTGTTGCTAAGGGTCTTGTAGAGTGCTGTCGGGTCCTGGAGTATTCTGTAGGGTTCCAGAGGGGCTCGCAGGGTTCCATCGAGATCTATAGGGTTCCCTAGGGGCCCATAGAGTCCCGTAGATTTCCGTAGGGACCTGTAGGGTTGTGTAAGTGCCCGCAGAAGTCTGTAGGAGTCTGTGGGATTCTGTAAGGTTCCGGAGGGTTCTGCAGGGTTCCGTAGGGGCCCGTAGAGTTCCGTAGTGGCTGGTAAAGTTCCGTAGGGCCCTGTGGGGTTCTGTATGGACCTGTAGGGTTCCGTAGGGGCCTGCAGGGTTCCGTAAGTGCCCGCAGGTGTTTGTAGGGTTCCGTAGGGATCTGTAGGGTTCCGTAGGCACCTGCAGTGTTCTGTAGGAGCCCATAGGGTTTTAGTGAGGTTCCGTTGTGTTGCTAAGGGTCTTGTAGAGTGCTGTCGGGTCCTGGAGTATTCTGTAGGGTTCCAGAGGGCCTCATAGGGTTCCATCGAAATCTATAGGGTTCCCTAGGGGCCCATAGAGTACCGTAGATTGCCGTAGGGACCTGTAGGGTTGTGTAAGTGCTCGCAGGGGTTGGTAGGAGCTTGTAGGGTTCCATAAGTTTCCAGAGAGTTGTGTAGGGTTCCGTAGGGGCCTGTGGTGTTCCCTAGGGGCCTGTAGAGTCTCATACGGTTCCGTAGGGGCCTGTGGTGTTCCCTAGGGGCCTGTAGAGTCTCGTACAGTTCCGTAGGGTCCTGTAGGTTTCCATAAGTGCCCGCAGAGGTCTGAAGGGGCCCGTACTGTTCCGTAAGGATCCATAGGGCTCCGTAGAGCTTCGTAGGTTCCCTAGAGGCCTGTGGAGTACCGCAGGAGCCAGTAGTGTTCTGTAGGGGCCCGTAGGGTTCCTTCCATAGGGGCTGGCAGTGTTCCGTAGGGTCCTCTAGGGTTGTTTAAGTGCCCGCAGAAGTCTGTAGGAGTCTGTGGGATTCTGTAAGGTTCCGGAGGGTTCTGCAGGGTTCCGTAGGGGCCCGTAGAGTTCCGTAGTGGCTGGTAAAGTTCCGTAGGGCCCTGTGGGGTTCTGTATGGACCTGTAGGGTTCCGTAGGGGCCTGCAGTGTTCTGTAAGTGCCCGTAGGTGTCTGTAGGGTTCCGTAGGCACCTGCAGTATTCTGTAGGAGCCCATAGGGTTTTAGTGAGGTTCCGTTGTGTTGCTAAGGGTCTTGTAGAGTGCTGTCGGGTCCTGGAGTATTCTGTAGGGTTCCAGAGGGGCTGGTAGGGTTCCGTCGAAATCTGAAGGGTTCCCTAGGGGCCCGTAGAGTCCCATAGATTTCCGTAGGGGCCTGTAGGGTTGTGTAAGTGCTCGCAGGGGTTGGTAGGAGCTTGTAGGGTGCCATATGTTTCCGGAGGGTTGTGTAGGGTTCCGTAGGGGCCTGTGGTGTTCCCTAGGGGCCTGTAGAGTCTCGTACGGTTCCGTAGGGGCCTGTGGTGTTCCCTAGGGGCCTGTAGAGTCTCGTACAGTTTCGGTAGGGTCCTGTAGGTTTCCATAAGCGCCCGCAGAGGTCTGAAGGGGCCCGTACTGTTCCGTAAGGATCCATAGGGTTCCGTAGAGCTTCGTAGGTTCCCTAGAGGCCTGTGGAGTACCGTAGGAGCCAGTAGTGTTCCGTAGGGTCCTCTAGGGTTGAGTAAGTGCCCGCAGGAGTCTGTAGGAATCCGTGGGATTCTGTAAGGTTCTGGAGGGTTCTGCAGGGTTCCGTAGGGGCCCGTAGAGTTCCGTAGTGGCTGGTAAAGTTCCCTAGGGCCCTGTACCGTTCCGTAACTGCCTGCAAGGGTCTTTAGGCTTCCGTAGGGGCTGGTAGGGTTCCATAAAGTTCCGTGGGTTCCTGCAGAGTTCTGCAAGTGCCCGCAAGGGCCTGTAGGGGCGCACAGTGTTTCTGCCAGGTTCCGTAGAGTTCCGTAGGGGCCATATTTTTCTGTAGTGGCTGGTAGTATTCTGTAGGAGTCTGTAGGTTTCCGTAGGCACCTACAGTGTTCTGTAGGAGCCCATAGGGTTTTAGTGAGGTTCCGTTGTGTTGCTAAGGGTCTTGTAGAGTGCTGTCGGGTCCTGGAGTATTCTGTAGGGTTCCAGAGGGGCTCGTAGGGTTCCGTCGAAATCTATAGGGTTCCCTAGGGGCCCATAGAGTCCCGTAGATTGCCGTAGGGACCTGTAGGGTTGTGTAAGTGATCGCAGGGGTTGGTAGGAGCTTGTAGGGTTCCATAAGTTTCCAGAGGGTTGTGTAGGGTTCCGTAGGGGCCTGTGGTGTTCCCTAAGGGCCTGTAGAGTCTCGTACGGTTCCGTAGGGGCCTGTGGTGTTCCCTAGGGGCCTGTAGAGTCTCGTACAGTTCCGTAGGGTCCTGTAGGTTTCCATAAGCGCCCGCAGAGGTCTGAAGGGGCCCGTACTGTGCCGTAAGGATCCATAGGGCTCCGTAGAGCTTCGTAGGTTCCCTAGAGGCCTCTGGAGTACCGCAGGAGCCAGTAGTGTTCTGTAGGGGCCCGTAGGGTTCCTTCCATAGGAGCTGGCAGTGTTCCGTAGGGTCCTCTAGGGTTGAGTAAGTGCCCGCAGGAGTCTGTAGGAATCCGTGGGATTCTGTAAGGTTCTGGAGGGTTCTGCAGGGTTCCGTAGGGGCCCGTAGAGTTCCGTAGTGGCTGGTAAAGTTCCCTAGGGCCCTGTACCGTTCCGTAACTGCCTGCAAGGGTCTTTAGGCTTCCGTAGGGGCTGGTAGGGTTCCATAAAGTTCCGTGGGTTCCTGCAGAGTTCTGCAAGTGCCCGCAAGGGCCTGTAGGGGCGCACAGTGTTTCTGCCAGGTTCCGTAGAGTTCCGTAGGGGCCATATTTTTCTGTAGTGGCTGGTAGTATTCTGTAGGGGTCTGTAGGTTTCCGTAGGCGCCTACAGTGTTCTGTAGGAGCCCATAGGGTTTTAGTGAGGTTCCGTTTTGTTGCTAAGGGTCTTGTAGAGTGCTGTCGGGTCCTGGAGTATTCTGTAGGGTTCCAGAGGGGCTCGTAGGGTTCCATCGAAATCTATAGGGTTCCCTAGGGGCCCATAGAGTCCCGTAGATTTCCGTAGGGACCTGTAGGGTTGTGTAAGTGCCCGCAGAAGTCTGTAGGAGTCTGTGGGATTCTGTAAGGTTCCGGAGGGTTCTGCAGGGTTCCGTAGGGGCCCGTAGAGTTCCGTAGTGGCTGGTAAAGTTCTGTAGGGCCCTGTGGGGTTCTGTATGGACCTGTAGGGGCCTGCAGGGTTCCGTAAGTGCCCGCAGGTGTTTGTAGGGTTCCGTAGGGGTCTGTAGGGTTCCGTAGGCACCTACAGTGTTCTGTAGGAGCCCATATGGTTTTAGTGAGGTTCCGTTGTGTTGCTAAGGGTCTTGTAGAGTGCTGTCGGGTCCTGGAGTATTCTGTAGGGTTCCAGAGGGCCTCATAGGGTTCCATCGAAATCTATAGGGTTCCCTAGGGGCCCATAGAGTCCCGTAGATTGCCGTAGGGACCTGTAGGGTTGTGTAAGTGCTCGCAGGGGTTGGTAGGAGCTTGTAGGGTTCCATAAGTTTCCAGAGAGTTGTGTAGGGTTCCGTAGGGGCCTGTGGTGTTCCCTAGGGGCCTGTAGAGTCTCATACGGTTCCGTAGGGGCCTGTGGTGTTCCCTAGGGGCCTGTAGAGTCTCGTACAGTTCCGTAGGGTCCTGTAGGTTTCCATAAGTGCCCGCAGAGGTCTGAAGGGGCCCGTACTGTTCCGTAAGGATCCATAGGGCTCCGTAGAGCTTCGTAGGTTCCCTAGATGCCTGTGGAGTACCGCAGGAGCCAGTAGTGTTCTGTAGGGGCCCGTAGGGTTCCTTCCATAGGGGCTGGCAGTGTTCCGTAGGGTCCTCTAGGGTTGTTTAAGTGCCCGCAGAAGTCTGTAGGAGTCTGTGGGATTCTGTAAGGTTCCGGAGGGTTCTGCAGGGTTCCGTAGGGGCCCGTAGAGTTCCGTAGTGGCTGGTAAAGTTCCGTAGGGCCCTGTGGGGTTCTGTATGGACCTGTAGGGTTCCGTAGGGGCCTGCAGTGTTCTGTAAGTGCCCGTAGGTGTCTGTAGGGTTCCGTAGGCACCTGCAGTATTCTGTAGGAGCCCATAGGGTTTTAGTGAGGTTCCGTTGTGTTGCTAAGGGTCTTGTAGAGTGCTGTCGGGTCCTGGAGTATTCTGTAGGGTTCCAGAGGGGCTGGTAGGGTTCCGTCGAAATCTGAAGGGTTCCCTAGGGGCCCGTAGAGTCCCATAGATTTCCGTAGGGGCCTGTAGGGTTGTGTAAGTGCTCGCAGGGGTTGGTAGGAGCTTGTAGGGTGCCATATGTTTCCGGAGGGTTGTGTAGGGTTCCGTAGGGGCCTGTGGTGTTCCCTAGGGGCCTGTAGAGTCTCGTACGGTTCCGTAGGGGCCTGTGGTGTTCCCTAGGGGCCTGTAGAGTCTCGTACAGTTTCGGTAGGGTCCTGTAGGTTTCCATAAGCGCCCGCAGAGGTCTGAAGGGGCCCGTACTGTTCCGTAAGGATCCATAGGGTTCCGTAGAGCTTCGTAGGTTCCCTAGAGGCCTGTGGAGTACCGTAGGAGCCAGTAGTGTTCCGTAGGGTCCTCTAGGGTTGAGTAAGTGCCCGCAGGAGTCTGTAGGAATCCGTGGGATTCTGTAAGGTTCTGGAGGGTTCTGCAGGGTTCCGTAGGGGCCCGTAGAGTTCCGTAGTGGCTGGTAAAGTTCCCTAGGGCCCTGTACCGTTCCGTAACTGCCTGCAAGGGTCTTTAGGCTTCCGTAGGGGCTGGTAGGGTTCCATAAAGTTCCGTGGGTTCCTGCAGAGTTCTGCAAGTGCCCGCAAGGGCCTGTAGGGGCGCACAGTGTTTCTGCCAGGTTCCGTAGAGTTCCGTAGGGGCCATATTTTTCTGTAGTGGCTGGTAGTATTCTGTAGGAGTCTGTAGGTTTCCGTAGGCACCTACAGTGTTCTGTAGGAGCCCATAGGGTTTTAGTGAGGTTCCGTTGTGTTGCTAAGGGTCTTGTAGAGTGCTGTCGGGTCCTGGAGTATTCTGTAGGGTTCCAGAGGGGCTCGTAGGGTTCCGTCGAAATCTATAGGGTTCCCTAGGGGCCCATAGAGTCCCGTAGATTGCCGTAGGGACCTGTAGGGTTGTGTAAGTGATCGCAGGGGTTGGTAGGAGCTTGTAGGGTTCCATAAGTTTCCAGAGGGTTGTGTAGGGTTCCGTAGGGGCCTGTGGTGTTCCCTAAGGGCCTGTAGAGTCTCGTACGGTTCCGTAGGGGCCTGTGGTGTTCCCTAGGGGCCTGTAGAGTCTCGTACAGTTCCGTAGGGTCCTGTAGGTTTCCATAAGCGCCCGCAGAGGTCTGAAGGGGCCCGTACTGTGCCGTAAGGATCCATAGGGCTCCGTAGAGCTTCGTAGGTTCCCTAGAGGCCTCTGGAGTACCGCAGGAGCCAGTAGTGTTCTGTAGGGGCCCGTAGGGTTCCTTCCATAGGAGCTGGCAGTGTTCCGTAGGGTCCTCTAGGGTTGAGTAAGTGCCCGCAGGAGTCTGTAGGAATCCGTGGGATTCTGTAAGGTTCTGGAGGGTTCTGCAGGGTTCCGTAGGGGCCCGTAGAGTTCCGTAGTGGCTGGTAAAGTTCCCTAGGGCCCTGTACCGTTCCGTAACTGCCTGCAAGGGTCTTTAGGCTTCCGTAGGGGCTGGTAGGGTTCCATAAAGTTCCGTGGGTTCCTGCAGAGTTCTGCAAGTGCCCGCAAGGGCCTGTAGGGGCGCACAGTGTTTCTGCCAGGTTCCGTAGAGTTCCGTAGGGGCCATATTTTTCTGTAGTGGCTGGTAGTATTCTGTAGGGGTCTGTAGGTTTCCGTAGGCGCCTACAGTGTTCTGTAGGAGCCCATAGGGTTTTAGTGAGGTTCCGTTTTGTTGCTAAGGGTCTTGTAGAGTGCTGTCGGGTCCTGGAGTATTCTGTAGGGTTCCAGAGGGGCTCGTAGGGTTCCATCGAAATCTATAGGGTTCCCTAGGGGCCCATAGAGTCCCGTAGATTTCCGTAGGGACCTGTAGGGTTGTGTAAGTGCCCGCAGAAGTCTGTAGGAGTCTGTGGGATTCTGTAAGGTTCCGGAGGGTTCTGCAGGGTTCCGTAGGGGCCCGTAGAGTTCCGTAGTGGCTGGTAAAGTTCCGTAGGGCCCTGTGGGGTTCTGTATGGACCTGTAGGGGCCTGCAGGGTTCCGTAAGTGCCCGCAGGTGTTTGTAGGGTTCCGTAGGGGTCTGTAGGGTTCCGTAGGCACCTACAGTGTTCTGTAGGAGCCCATATGGTTTTAGTGAGGTTCCGTTGTGTTGCTAAGGGTCTTGTAGAGTGCTGTCGGGTCCTGGAGTATTCTGTAGGGTTCCAGAGGGCCTCATAGGGTTCCATCGAAATCTATAGGGTTCCCTAGGGGCCCATAGAGTCCCGTAGATTGCCGTAGGGACCTGTAGGGTTGTGTAAGTGCTCGCAGGGGTTGGTAGGAGCTTGTAGGGTTCCATAAGTTTCCAGAGAGTTGTGTAGGGTTCCGTAGGGGCCTGTGGTGTTCCCTAGGGGCCTGTAGAGTCTCATACGGTTCCGTAGGGGCCTGTGGTGTTCCCTAGGGGCCTGTAGAGTCTCGTACAGTTCCGTAGGGTCCTGTAGGTTTCCATAAGTGCCCGCAGAGGTCTGAAGGGGCCCGTACTGTTCCGTAAGGATCCATAGGGCTCCGTAGAGCTTCGTAGGTTCCCTAGAGGCCTGTGGAGTACCGCAGGAGCCAGTAGTGTTCTGTAGGGGCCCGTAGGGTTCCTTCCATAGGGGCTGGCAGTGTTCCGTAGGGTCCTCTAGGGTTGAGTAAGTGCCCGCAGAAGTCTGTAGGAGTCTGTGGGATTCTGTAAGGTTCCGGAGGGTTCTGCAGGGTTCCGTAGGGGCCCGTAGAGTTCCGTAGTGGCTGGTAAAGTTCCGTAGGGCCCTGTGGGGTTCTGTATGGACCTGTAGGGTTCCGTAGGGGCCTGCAGTGTTCTGTAAGTGCCCGTAGGTGTCTGTAGGGTTCCGTAGGCACCTGCAGTATTCTGTAGGAGCCCATAGGGTTTTAGTGAGGTTCCGTTGTGTTGCTAAGGGTCTTGTAGAGTGCTGTCGGGTCCTGGAGTATTCTGTAGGGTTCCAGAGGGGCTGGTAGGGTTCCGTCGAAATCTGAAGGGTTCCCTAGGGGCCCGTAGAGTCCCATAGATTTCCGTAGGGGCCTGTAGGGTTGTGTAAGTGCCCGCAGGGGTTGGTAGGAGCTTGTAGGGTGCCATATGTTTCCGGAGGGTTGTGTAGGGTTCCGTAGGGGCCTGTGGTGTTCCCTAGGGGCCTGTAGAGTCTCGTACAGTTTGGGTAGGGTCCTGTAGGTTTCCATAAGCGCCCGCAGAGGTCTGAAGGGGCCCGTACTGTTCCGTAAGGATCCATAGGGTTCCGTAGAGCTTCGTAGGTTCCCTAGAGGCCTGTGGAGTACCGTAGGAGCCAGTAGTGTTCCGTAGGGTCCTCTAGGGTTGAGTAAGTGCCCGCAGGAGTCTGTAGGAATCCGTGGGATTCTGTAAGGTTCTGGAGGGTTCTGCAGGGTTCTGTAGGGGCCCGTAGAGTTCCGTAGTGGCTGGTAAAGTTCCCTAGGGCCCTGTACCGTTCCGTAACTGCCTGCAAGGGTCTTTAGGCTTCCGTAGGGGCTGGTAGGGTTCCATAAAGTTCCGTGGGTTCCTGCAGAGTTCTGCAAGTGCCCGCAAGGGCCTCTAGGGGCGCACAGTGTTTCTGCCAGGTTCCGTAGAGTTCCGTAGGGGCCATATTTTTCTGTAGTGGCTGGTAGTATTCTGTAGGGGTCTGTAGGTTTCCGTAGGCGCCTACAGTGTTCTGTAGGAGCCCATAGGGTTTTAGTGAGGTTCCGTTGTGTTGCTAAGGGTCTTGTAGAGTGCTGTCGGGTCCTGGAGTATTCTGTAGGGTTCCAGAGGGGCTCGTAGGGTTCCGTCGAAATCTATAGGGTTCCCTAGGGGCCCATAGAGTCCCGTAGATTGCCGTAGGGACCTGTAGGGTTGTGTAAGTGATCGCAGGGGTTGGTAGGAGCTTGTAGGGTTCCATAAGTTTCCAGAGGGTTGTGTAGGGTTCCGTAGGGGCCTGTGGTGTTCCCTAAGGGCCTGTAGAGTCTCGTACGGTTCCGTAGGGGCCTGTGGTGTTCCCTAGGGGCCTGTAGAGTCTCGTACAGTTCCGTAGGGTCCTGTAGGTTTCCATAAGCGCCCGCAGAGGTCTGAAGGGGCCCGTACTGTGCCGTAAGGATCCATAGGGCTCCGTAGAGCTTCGTAGGTTCCCTAGAGGCCTCTGGAGTACCGCAGGAGCCAGTAGTGTTCTGTAGGGGCCTGTAGGGTTCCTTCCATAGGAGCTGGCAGTGTTCCATAGGGTCCTCTAGGGTTGAGTAAGTGCCCGCAGGAGTCTGTAGGAATCCGTGGGATTCTGTAAGGTTCTGGAGGGTTCTGCAGGGTTCCGTAGGGGCCCGTAGAGTTCCGTAGTGGCTGGTAAAGTTCCCTAGGGCCCTGTACCGTTCCGTAACTGCCTGCAAGGGTCTTTAGGCTTCCGTAGGGGCTGGTAGGGTTCCATAAAGTTCCGTGGGTTCCTGCAGAGTTCTGCAAGTGCCCGCAAGGGCCTGTAGGGGCGCACAGTGTTTCTGCCAGGTTCCGTAGAGTTCCGTAGGGGCCATATTTTTCTGTAGTGGCTGGTAGTATTCTGTAGGGGTCTGTAGGTTTCCGTAGGCGCCTACAGTGTTCTGTAGGAGCCCATAGGGTTTTAGTGAGGTTCCGTTTTGTTGCTAAGGGTCTTGTAGAGTGCTGTCGGGTCCTGGAGTATTCTGTAGGGTTCCAGAGGGGCTCGTAGGGTTCCATCGAAATCTATAGGGTTCCCTAGGGGCCCATAGAGTCCCGTAGATTTCCGTAGGGACCTGTAGGGTTGTGTAAGTGCCCGCAGAAGTCTGTAGGAGTCTGTGGGATTCTGTAAGGTTCCGGAGGGTTCTGCAGGGTTCCGTAGGGGCCCGTAGAGTTCCGTAGTGGCTGGTAAAGTTCTGTAGGGCCCTGTGGGGTTCTGTATGGACCTGTAGGGGCCTGCAGGGTTCCGTAAGTGCCCGCAGGTGTTTGTAGGGTTCCGTAGGGGTCTGTAGGGTTCCGTAGGCACCTACAGTGTTCTGTAGGAGCCCATATGGTTTTAGTGAGGTTCCGTTGTGTTGCTAAGGGTCTTGTAGAGTGCTGTCGGGTCCTGGAGTATTCTGTAGGGTTCCAGAGGGCCTCATAGGGTTCCATCGAAATCTATAGGGTTCCCTAGGGGCCCATAGAGTCCCGTAGATTGCCGTAGGGACCTGTAGGGTTGTGTAAGTGCTCGCAGGGGTTGGTAGGAGCTTGTAGGGTTCCATAAGTTTCCAGAGAGTTGTGTAGGGTTCCGTAGGGGCCTGTGGTGTTCCCTAGGGGCCTGTAGAGTCTCATACGGTTCCGTAGGGGCCTGTGGTGTTCCCTAGGGGCCTGTAGAGTCTCGTACAGTTCCGTAGGGTCCTGTAGGTTTCCATAAGTGCCCGCAGAGGTCTGAAGGGGCCCGTACTGTTCCGTAAGGATCCATAGGGCTCCGTAGAGCTTCGTAGGTTCCCTAGATGCCTGTGGAGTACCGCAGGAGCCAGTAGTGTTCTGTAGGGGCCCGTAGGGTTCCTTCCATAGGGGCTGGCAGTGTTCCGTAGGGTCCTCTAGGGTTGTTTAAGTGCCCGCAGAAGTCTGTAGGAGTCTGTGGGATTCTGTAAGGTTCCGGAGGGTTCTGCAGGGTTCCGTAGGGGCCCGTAGAGTTCCGTAGTGGCTGGTAAAGTTCCGTAGGGCCCTGTGGGGTTCTGTATGGACCTGTAGGGTTCCGTAGGGGCCTGCAGTGTTCTGTAAGTGCCCGTAGGTGTCTGTAGGGTTCCGTAGGCACCTGCAGTATTCTGTAGGAGCCCATAGGGTTTTAGTGAGGTTCCGTTGTGTTGCTAAGGGTCTTGTAGAGTGCTGTCGGGTCCTGGAGTATTCTGTAGGGTTCCAGAGGGGCTGGTAGGGTTCCGTCGAAATCTGAAGGGTTCCCTAGGGGCCCGTAGAGTCCCATAGATTTCCGTAGGGGCCTGTAGGGTTGTGTAAGTGCTCGCAGGGGTTGGTAGGAGCTTGTAGGGTGCCATATGTTTCCGGAGGGTTGTGTAGGGTTCCGTAGGGGCCTGTGGTGTTCCCTAGGGGCCTGTAGAGTCTCGTACGGTTCCGTAGGGGCCTGTGGTGTTCCCTAGGGGCCTGTAGAGTCTCGTACAGTTTGGGTAGGGTCCTGTAGGTTTCCATAAGCGCCCGCAGAGGTCTGAAGGGGCCCGTACTGTTCCGTAAGGATCCATAGGGTTCCGTAGAGCTTCGTAGGTTCCCTAGAGGCCTGTGGAGTACCGTAGGAGCCAGTAGTGTTCCGTAGGGTCCTCTAGGGTTGAGTAAGTGCCCGCAGGAGTCTGTAGGAATCCGTGGGATTCTGTAAGGTTCTGGAGGGTTCTGCAGGGTTCCGTAGGGGCCCGTAGAGTTCCGTAGTGGCTGGTAAAGTTCCCTAGGGCCCTGTACCGTTCCGTAACTGCCTGCAAGGGTCTTTAGGCTTCCGTAGGGGCTGGTAGGGTTCCATAAAGTTCCGTGGGTTCCTGCAGAGTTCTGCAAGTGCCCGCAAGGGCCTGTAGGGGCGCACAGTGTTTCTGCCAGGTTCCGTAGAGTTCCGTAGGGGCCATATTTTTCTGTAGTGGCTGGTAGTATTCTGTAGGAGTCTGTAGGTTTCCGTAGGCACCTACAGTGTTCTGTAGGAGCCCATAGGGTTTTAGTGAGGTTCCGTTGTGTTGCTAAGGGTCTTGTAGAGTGCTGTCGGGTCCTGGAGTATTCTGTAGGGTTCCAGAGGGGCTCGTAGGGTTCCGTCGAAATCTATAGGGTTCCCTAGGGGCCCATAGAGTCCCGTAGATTGCCGTAGGGACCTGTAGGGTTGTGTAAGTGATCGCAGGGGTTGGTAGGAGCTTGTAGGGTTCCATAAGTTTCCAGAGGGTTGTGTAGGGTTCCGTAGGGGCCTGTGGTGTTCCCTAAGGGCCTGTAGAGTCTCGTACGGTTCCGTAGGGGCCTGTGGTGTTCCCTAGGGGCCTGTAGAGTCTCGTACAGTTCCGTAGGGTCCTGTAGGTTTCCATAAGCGCCCGCAGAGGTCTGAAGGGGCCCGTACTGTGCCGTAAGGATCCATAGGGCTCCGTAGAGCTTCGTAGGTTCCCTAGAGGCCTCTGGAGTACCGCAGGAGCCAGTAGTGTTCTGTAGGGGCCCGTAGGGTTCCTTCCATAGGAGCTGGCAGTGTTCCGTAGGGTCCTCTAGGGTTGAGTAAGTGCCCGCAGGAGTCTGTAGGAATCCGTGGGATTCTGTAAGGTTCTGGAGGGTTCTGCAGGGTTCCGTAGGGGCCCGTAGAGTTCCGTAGTGGCTGGTAAAGTTCCCTAGGGCCCTGTACCGTTCCGTAACTGCCTGCAAGGGTCTTTAGGCTTCCGTAGGGGCTGGTAGGGTTCCATAAAGTTCCGTGGGTTCCTGCAGAGTTCTGCAAGTGCCCGCAAGGGCCTGTAGGGGCGCACAGTGTTTCTGCCAGGTTCCGTAGAGTTCCGTAGGGGCCATATTTTTCTGTAGTGGCTGGTAGTATTCTGTAGGGGTCTGTAGGTTTCCGTAGGCGCCTACAGTGTTCTGTAGGAGCCCATAGGGTTTTAGTGAGGTTCCGTTTTGTTGCTAAGGGTCTTGTAGAGTGCTGTCGGGTCCTGGAGTATTCTGTAGGGTTCCAGAGGGGCTCGTAGGGTTCCATCGAAATCTATAGGGTTCCCTAGGGGCCCATAGAGTCCCGTAGATTTCCGTAGGGACCTGTAGGGTTGTGTAAGTGCCCGCAGAAGTCTGTAGGAGTCTGTGGGATTCTGTAAGGTTCCGGAGGGTTCTGCAGGGTTCCGTAGGGGCCCGTAGAGTTCCGTAGTGGCTGGTAAAGTTCTGTAGGGCCCTGTGGGGTTCTGTATGGACCTGTAGGGGCCTGCAGGGTTCCGTAAGTGCCCGCAGGTGTTTGTAGGGTTCCGTAGGGGTCTGTAGGGTTCCGTAGGCACCTACAGTGTTCTGTAGGAGCCCATATGGTTTTAGTGAGGTTCCGTTGTGTTGCTAAGGGTCTTGTAGAGTGCTGTCGGGTCCTGGAGTATTCTGTAGGGTTCCAGAGGGCCTCATAGGGTTCCATCGAAATCTATAGGGTTCCCTAGGGGCCCATAGAGTCCCGTAGATTGCCGTAGGGACCTGTAGGGTTGTGTAAGTGCTCGCAGGGGTTGGTAGGAGCTTGTAGGGTTCCATAAGTTTCCAGAGAGTTGTGTAGGGTTCCGTAGGGGCCTGTGGTGTTCCCTAGGGGCCTGTAGAGTCTCATACGGTTCCGTAGGGGCCTGTGGTGTTCCCTAGGGGCCTGTAGAGTCTCGTACAGTTCCGTAGGGTCCTGTAGGTTTCCATAAGTGCCCGCAGAGGTCTGAAGGGGCCCGTACTGTTCCGTAAGGATCCATAGGGCTCCGTAGAGCTTCGTAGGTTCCCTAGAGGCCTGTGGAGTACCGCAGGAGCCAGTAGTGTTCTGTAGGGGCCCGTAGGGTTCCTTCAATAGGGGCTGGCAGTGTTCCGTAGGGTCCTCTAGGGTTGAGTAAGTGCCCGCAGAAGTCTGTAGGAGTCTGTGGGATTCTGTAAGGTTCCGGAGGGTTCTGCAGGGTTCCGTAGGGGCCCGTAGAGTTCCGTAGTGGCTGGTAAAGTTCCGTAGGGCCCTGTGGGGTTCTGTATGGACCTGTAGGGTTCCGTAGGGGCCTGCAGTGTTCTGTAAGTGCCCGTAGGTGTCTGTAGGGTTCCGTAGGCACCTGCAGTATTCTGTAGGAGCCCATAGGGTTTTAGTGAGGTTCCGTTGTGTTGCTAAGGGTCTTGTAGAGTGCTGTCGGGTCCTGGAGTATTCTGTAGGGTTCCAGAGGGGCTGGTAGGGTTCCGTCGAAATCTGAAGGGTTCCCTAGGGGCCCGTAGAGTCCCATAGATTTCCGTAGGGGCCTGTAGGGTTGTGTAAGTGCCCGCAGGGGTTGGTAGGAGCTTGTAGGGTGCCATATGTTTCCGGAGGGTTGTGTAGGGTTCCGTAGGGGCCTGTGGTGTTCCCTAGGGGCCTGTAGAGTCTCGTACAGTTTGGGTAGGGTCCTGTAGGTTTCCATAAGCGCCCGCAGAGGTCTGAAGGGGCCCGTACTGTTCCGTAAGGATCCATAGGGCTCCGTAGAGCTTCGTAGGTTCCCTAGAGGCCTGTGGAGTACCGTAGGAGCCAGTAGTGTTCCGTAGGGTCCTCTAGGGTTGAGTAAGTGCCCGCAGGAGTCTGTAGGAATCCGTGGGATTCTGTAAGGTTCTGGAGGGTTCTGCAGGGTTCCGTAGGGGCCCGTAGAGTTCCGTAGTGGCTGGTAAAGTTCCCTAGGGCCCTGTACCGTTCCGTAACTGCCTGCAAGGGTCTTTAGGCTTCCGTAGGGGCTGGTAGGGTTCCATAAAGTTCCGTGGGTTCCTGCAGAGTTCTGCAAGTGCCCGCAAGGGCCTGTAGGGGCCCACAGTGTTTCTGCCAGGTTCCGTAGAGTTCCGTAGGGGCCATATTTTTCTGTAGTGGCTGGTAGTATTCTGTAGGGGTCTGTAGGTTTCCGTAGGCGCCTACAGTGTTCTGTAGGAGCCCATAGGGTTTTAGTGAGGTTCCGTTGTGTTGCTAAGGGTCTTGTAGAGTGCTGTCGGGTCCTGGAGTATTCTGTAGGGTTCCAGAGGGGCTCGTAGGGTTCCGTCGAAATCTATAGGGTTCCCTAGGGGCCCATAGAGTCCCGTAGATTGCCGTAGGGACCTGTAGGGTTGTGTAAGTGATCGCAGGGGTTGGTAGGAGCTTGTAGGGTTCCATAAGTTTCCAGAGGGTTGTGTAGGGTTCCGTAGGGGCCTGTGGTGTTCCCTAAGGGCCTGTAGAGTCTCGTACGGTTCCGTAGGGGCCTGTGGTGTTCCCTAGGGGCCTGTAGAGTCTCGTACAGTTCCGTAGGGTCCTGTAGGTTTCCATAAGCGCCCGCAGAGGTCTGAAGGGGCCCGTACTGTGCCGTAAGGATCCATAGGGCTCCGTAGAGCTTCGTAGGTTCCCTAGAGGCCTCTGGAGTACCGCAGGAGCCAGTAGTGTTCTGTAGGGGCCTGTAGGGTTCCTTCCATAGGAGCTGGCAGTGTTCCATAGGGTCCTCTAGGGTTGAGTAAGTGCCCGCAGGAGTCTGTAGGAATCCGTGGGATTCTGTAAGGTTCTGGAGGGTTCTGCAGGGTTCCGTAGGGGCCCGTAGAGTTCCGTAGTGGCTGGTAAAGTTCCCTAGGGCCCTGTACCGTTCCGTAACTGCCTGCAAGGGTCTTTAGGCTTCCGTAGGGGCTGGTAGGGTTCCATAAAGTTCCGTGGGTTCCTGCAGAGTTCTGCAAGTGCCCGCAAGGGCCTGTAGGGGCGCACAGTGTTTCTGCCAGGTTCCGTAGAGTTCCGTAGGGGCCATATTTTTCTGTAGTGGCTGGTAGTATTCTGTAGGGGTCTGTAGGTTTCCGTAGGCGCCTACAGTGTTCTGTAGGAGCCCATAGGGTTTTAGTGAGGTTCCGTTGTGTTGCTAAGGGTCTTGTAGAGTGCTGTCGGGTCCTGGAGTATTCTGTAGGGTTCCAGAGGGGCTCGTAGGGTTCCATCGAAATCTATAGGGTTCCCTAGGGGCCCATAGAGTCCCGTAGATTTCCGTAGGGACCTGTAGGGTTGTGTAAGTGCCCGCAGAAGTCTGTAGGAGTCTGTGGGATTCTGTAAGGTTCCGGAGGGTTCTGCAGGGTTCCGTAGGGGCCCGTAGAGTTCCGTAGTGGCTGGTAAAGTTCCGTAGGGCCCTGTGGGGTTCTGTATGGACCTGTAGGGGCCTGCAGGGTTCCGTAAGTGCCCGCAGGTGTTTGTAGGGTTCCGTAGGGGTCTGTAGGGTTCCGTAGGCACCTACAGTGTTCTGTAGGAGCCCATAGGGTTTTAGTGAGGTTCCGTTGTGTTGCTAAGGGTCTTGTAGAGTGCTGTCGGGTCCTGGAGTATTCTGTAGGGTTCCAGAGGGCCTTGTAGGGTTCCGTCGAAATCTATAGGGTTCCCTAGGGGCCCATAGAGTCCCGTAGATTGCCGTAGGGACCTGTAGGGTTGTGTAAGTGCTCGCAGGGGTTGGTAGGAGCTTGTAGGGTTCCATAAGTTTCCAGAGAGTTGTGTAGGGTTCCGTAGGGGCCTGTGGTGTTCCCTAGGGGCCTGTAGAGTCTCATACGGTTCCGTAGGGGCCTGTGGTGTTCCCTAGGGGCCTGTAGAGTCTCGTACAGTTCCGTAGGGTCCTGTAGGTTTCCATAAGTGCCCGCAGAGGTCTGAAGGGGCCCGTACTGTGCCGTAAGGATCCATAGGGCTCCGTAGAGCTTCGTAGGTTCCCTAGAGGCCTGTGGAGTACCGCAGGAGCCAGTAGTGTTCTGTAGGGGCCCGTAGGGTTCCTTCCATAGGGGCTGGCAGTGTTCCGTAGGGTCCTCTAGGGTTGTTTAAGTGCCCGCAGAAGTCTGTAGGAGTCTGTGGGATTCTGTAAGGTTCCGGAGGGTTCTGCAGGGTTCCGTAGGGGCCCGTAGAGTTCCGTAGTGGCTGGTAAAGTTCCGTAGGGCCCTGTGGGGTTCTGTATGGACCTGTAGGGTTCCGTAGGGGCCTGCAGTGTTCTGTAAGTGCCCGTAGGTGTCTGTAGGGTTCCGTAGGCACCTGCAGTGTTCTGTAGGAGCCCATAGGGTTTTAGTGAGGTTCCGTTGTGTTGCTAAGGGTCTTGTAGAGTGCTGTCGGGTCCTGGAGTATTCTGTAGGGTTCCAGAGGGGCTGGTAGGGTTCCGTCGAAATCTGAAGGGTTCCCTAGGGGCCCGTAGAGTCCCATAGATTTCCATAGGGGCCTGTAGGGTTGTGTAAGTGCCCGCAGGGGTTGGTAGGAGCTTGTAGGGTGCCATATGTTTCCGAAGGGTTGTGTAGGGTTCCGTAGGGGCCTGTGGTGTTCCCTAGGGGCCTGTAGAGTCTCGTACAGTTTCGGTAGGGTCCTGTAGGTTTCCATAAGCGCCCGCAGAGGTCTGAAGGGGCCCGTACTGTTCCGTAAGGATCCATAGGGTTCCGTAGAGCTTCGTAGGTTCCCTAGAGGCCTGTGGAGTACCGTAGGAGCCAGTAGTGTTCCGTAGGGTCCTCTAGGGTTGAGTAAGTGCCCGCAGGAGTCTGTAGGAATCCGTGGGATTCTGTAAGGTTCTGGAGGGTTCTGCAGGGTTCCGTAGGGGCCCGTAGAGTTCCGTAGTGGCTGGTAAAGTTCCCTAGGGCCCTGTACCGTTCCGTAACTGCCTGCAAGGGTCTTTAGGCTTCCGTAGGGGCTGGTAGGGTTCCATAAAGTTCCGTGGGTTCCTGCAGAGTTCTGCAAGTGCCCGCAAGGGCCTGTAGGGGCGCACAGTGTTTCTGCCAGCTTCCGTAGAGTTCCGTAGGGGCCATATTTTTCTGTAGTGGCTGGTAGTATTCTGTAGGGGTCTGTAGGTTTCCGTAGGCGGCTACAGTGTTCTGTAGGAGCCCATAGGGTTTTAGTGAGGTTCCGTTGTGTCGCTAAGGGTCTTGTAGAGTGCTGTCGGGTCCTGGAGTATTCTGTAGGGTTCCAGAGGGGCTCGTAGGGTTCCATCGAAATCTATAGGGTTCCCTAGGGGCCCATAGAGTCCCGTAGATTTCCGTAGGGACCTGTAGGGTTGTGTAAGTGCCCGCAGAAGTCTGTAGGAGTCTGTGGGATTCTGTAAGGTTCCGGAGGGTTCTGCAGGGTTCCGTAGGGGCCCGTAGAGTTCCGTAGTGGCTGGTAAAGTTCCGTAGGGCCCTGTGGGGTTCTGTATGGACCTGTAGGGTTCCGTAGGGGCCTGCAGGGTTCCGTAAGTGCCCGCAGGTGTTTGTAGGGTTCCGTGGGGATCTGTAGGGTTCCGTAGGCACCTGCAGTGTTCTGTAGGAGCCCATAGGGTTTTAGTGAGGTTCCGTTGTGTTGCTAAGGGTCTTGTAGAGTGCTGTCGGGTCCTGGAGTATTCTGTAGGGTTCCAGAGGGCCTCATAGGGTTCCATCGAAATCTATAGGGTTCCCTAGGGGCCCATAGAGTCCCGTAGATTTCCGTAGGGACCTGTAGGGTTGTGTAAGTGCTCGCAGGGGTTGGTAGGAGCTTGTAGGGTTCCATAAGTTTCCAGAGAGTTGTGTAGGGTTCCGTAGGGGCCTGTGGTGTTCCCTAGGGGCCTGTAGAGTCTCATACGGTTCCGTAGGGGCCTGTGGTGTTCCCTAGGGGCCTGTAGAGTCTCGTACAGTTCCGTAGGGTCCTGTAGGTTTCCATAAGCGCCCGCAGAGGTCTGAAGGGGCCCGTACTGTTCCGTAAGGATCCATAGGGCTCCGTAGAGCTTCGTAGGTTCCCTAGAGGCCTGTGGAGTACCGCAGGAGCCAGTAGTGTTCTGTAGGGGCCCGTAGGGTTCCTTCCATAGGGGCTGGCAGTGTTCCGTAGGGTCCTCTAGGGTTGAGTAAGTGCCCGCAGGAGTCTGTAGGAATCCGTGGGATTCTGTAAGGTTCTGGAGGGTTCTGCAGGGTTCCGTAGGGGCCCGTAGAGTTCCGTAGTGGCTGGTAAAGTTCCCTAGGGCCCTGTACCGTTCCGTAACTGCCTGCAAGGGTCTTTAGGCTTCCGTAGGGGCTGGTAGGGTTCCATAAAGTTCCGTGGGTTCCTGCAGAGTTCTGCAAGTGCCCGCAAGGGCCTCTAGGGGCGCACAGTGTTTCTGCCAGGTTCCGTAGAGTTCCGTAGGGGCCATATTTTTCTGTAGTGGCTGGTAGTATTCTGTAGGGGTCTGTAGGTTTCCGTAGGCGCCTACAGTGTTCTGTAGGAGCCCATAGGGTTTTAGTGAGGTTCCGTTTTGTTGCTAAGGGTCTTGTAGAGTGCTGTCGGGTCCTGGAGTATTCTGTAGGGTTCCAGAGGGGCTCGTAGGGTTCCATCGAAATCTATAGGGTTCCCTAGGGGCCCATAGAGTCCCGTAGATTTCCGTAGGGACCTGTAGGGTTGTGTAAGTGCCCGCAGAAGTCTGTAGGAGTCTGTGGGATTCTGTAAGGTTCCGGAGGGTTCTGCAGGGTTCCGTAGGGGCCCGTAGAGTTCCGTAGTGGCTGGTAAAGTTCTGTAGGGCCCTGTGGGGTTCTGTATGGACCTGTAGGGGCCTGCAGGGTTCCGTAAGTGCCCGCAGGTGTTTGTAGGGTTCCGTAGGGGTCTGTAGGGTTCCGTAGGCACCTACAGTGTTCTGTAGGAGCCCATATGGTTTTAGTGAGGTTCCGTTGTGTTGCTAAGGGTCTTGTAGAGTGCTGTCGGGTCCTGGAGTATTCTGTAGGGTTCCAGAGGGCCTCATAGGGTTCCATCGAAATCTATAGGGTTCCCTAGGGGCCCATAGAGTCCCGTAGATTGCCGTAGGGACCTGTAGGGTTGTGTAAGTGCTCGCAGGGGTTGGTAGGAGCTTGTAGGGTTCCATAAGTTTCCAGAGAGTTGTGTAGGGTTCCGTAGGGGCCTGTGGTGTTCCCTAGGGGCCTGTAGAGTCTCATACGGTTCCGTAGGGGCCTGTGGTGTTCCCTAGGGGCCTGTAGAGTCTCGTACAGTTCCGTAGGGTCCTGTAGGTTTCCATAAGTGCCCGCAGAGGTCTGAAGGGGCCCGTACTGTTCCGTAAGGATCCATAGGGCTCCGTAGAGCTTCGTAGGTTCCCTAGAGGCCTGTGGAGTACCGCAGGAGCCAGTAGTGTTCTGTAGGGGCCCGTAGGGTTCCTTCAATAGGGGCTGGCAGTGTTCCGTAGGGTCCTCTAGGGTTGAGTAAGTGCCCGCAGAAGTCTGTAGGAGTCTGTGGGATTCTGTAAGGTTCCGGAGGGTTCTGCAGGGTTCCGTAGGGGCCCGTAGAGTTCCGTAGTGGCTGGTAAAGTTCCGTAGGGCCCTGTGGGGTTCTGTATGGACCTGTAGGGTTCCGTAGGGGCCTGCAGTGTTCTGTAAGTGCCCGTAGGTGTCTGTAGGGTTCCGTAGGCACCTGCAGTATTCTGTAGGAGCCCATAGGGTTTTAGTGAGGTTCCGTTGTGTTGCTAAGGGTCTTGTAGAGTGCTGTCGGGTCCTGGAGTATTCTGTAGGGTTCCAGAGGGGCTGGTAGGGTTCCGTCGAAATCTGAAGGGTTCCCTAGGGGCCCGTAGAGTCCCATAGATTTCCGTAGGGGCCTGTAGGGTTGTGTAAGTGCCCGCAGGGGTTGGTAGGAGCTTGTAGGGTGCCATATGTTTCCGGAGGGTTGTGTAGGGTTCCGTAGGGGCCTGTGGTGTTCCCTAGGGGCCTGTAGAGTCTCGTACAGTTTGGGTAGGGTCCTGTAGGTTTCCATAAGCGCCCGCAGAGGTCTGAAGGGGCCCGTACTGTTCCGTAAGGATCCATAGGGTTCCGTAGAGCTTCGTAGGTTCCCTAGAGGCCTGTGGAGTACCGTAGGAGCCAGTAGTGTTCCGTAGGGTCCTCTAGGGTTGAGTAAGTGCCCGCAGGAGTCTGTAGGAATCCGTGGGATTCTGTAAGGTTCTGGAGGGTTCTGCAGGGTTCCGTAGGGGCCCGTAGAGTTCCGTAGTGGCTGGTAAAGTTCCCTAGGGCCCTGTACCGTTCCGTAACTGCCTGCAAGGGTCTTTAGGCTTCCGTAGGGGCTGGTAGGGTTCCATAAAGTTCCGTGGGTTCCTGCAGAGTTCTGCAAGTGCCCGCAAGGGCCTCTAGGGGCCCACAGTGTTTCTGCCAGGTTCCGTAGAGTTCCGTAGGGGCCATATTTTTCTGTAGTGGCTGGTAGTATTCTGTAGGGGTCTGTAGGTTTCCGTAGGCGCCTACAGTGTTCTGTAGGAGCCCATAGGGTTTTAGTGAGGTTCCGTTGTGTTGCTAAGGGTCTTGTAGAGTGCTGTCGGGTCCTGGAGTATTCTGTAGTGTTCCAGAGGGGCTCGTAGGGTTCCGTCGAAATCTATAGGGTTCCCTAGGGGCCCATAGAGTCCCGTAGATTTCCGTAGGGACCTGTAGGGTTGTGTAAGTGATCGCAGGGGTTGGTAGGAGCTTGTAGGGTTCCATAAGTTTCCAGAGGGTTGTGTAGGGTTCCGTAGGGGCCTGTGGTGTTCCCTAAGGGCCTGTAGAGTCTCGTACGGTTCCGTAGGGGCCTGTGGTGTTCCCTAGGGGCCTGTAGAGTCTCGTACAGTTCCGTAGGGTCCTGTAGGTTTCCATAAGCGCCCGCAGAGGTCTGAAGGGGCCCGTACTGTGCCGTAAGGATCCATAGGGCTCCGTAGAGCTTCGTAGGTTCCCTAGAGGCCTCTGGAGTACCGCAGGAGCCAGTAGTGTTCTGTAGGGGCCTGTAGGGTTCCTTCCATAGGAGCTGGCAGTGTTCCATAGGGTCCTCTAGGGTTGAGTAAGTGCCCGCAGGAGTCTGTAGGAATCCGTGGGATTCTGTAAGGTTCTGGAGGGTTCTGCAGGGTTCCGTAGGGGCCCGTAGAGTTCCGTAGTGGCTGGTAAAGTTCCCTAGGGCCCTGTACCGTTCCGTAACTGCCTGCAAGGGTCTTTAGGCTTCCGTAGGGGCTGGTAGGGTTCCATAAAGTTCCGTGGGTTCCTGCAGAGTTCTGCAAGTGCCCGCAAGGGCCTGTAGGGGCGCACAGTGTTTCTGCCAGGTTCCGTAGAGTTCCGTAGGGGCCATATTTTTCTGTAGTGGCTGGTAGTATTCTGTAGGGGTCTGTAGGTTTCCGTAGGCGCCTACAGTGTTCTGTAGGAGCCCATAGGGTTTTAGTGAGGTTCCGTTTTGTTGCTAAGGGTCTTGTAGAGTGCTGTCGGGTCCTGGAGTATTCTGTAGGGTTCCAGAGGGGCTCGTAGGGTTCCATCGAAATCTATAGGGTTCCCTAGGGGCCCATAGAGTCCCGTAGATTTCCGTAGGGACCTGTAGGGTTGTGTAAGTGCCCGCAGAAGTCTGTAGGAGTCTGTGGGATTCTGTAAGGTTCCGGAGGGTTCTGCAGGGTTCCGTAGGGGCCCGTAGAGTTCCGTAGTGGCTGGTAAAGTTCCGTAGGGCCCTGTGGGGTTCTGTATGGACCTGTAGGGGCCTGCAGGGTTCCGTAAGTGCCC